>NC_092861.1:4954440-4974736 GCF_032062135.1 Pyxicephalus adspersus | reverse complement strand
CTTCCTTCCTACTATCCTTCCTTCCTCCCTCCCTTTCCGTTCCCTGCCTTATTTTCTCTTCCTTCGTTCCTTCCTTCCTCCCTCCCTTTCTGTTTCTTGCCTTCTTTTATCTTCCTCCCTCCCTCCCTCCCTTTCTGTTCCCTGCCTTCTATTATGTTCCTTCCTTCCTTCACTCATTCCTTCTTGTTTCTTTCTTCTACACCAGAGTGTAATAAGTTAAAAGGCTGAAAAATAATCCTCTGAGCTACTATTGGTCATCCCACCTTGATCCCGCCCATACCACATATAACACCTCCCACTTCCATCCATCCATTAGAGAGTGGTCACTCCCATGCGAAGCTGGATCTCAGCTTTATGGTTTCCCTGGATTGAAAACCCCGCATGGTGGAAAATGAAAATATTCACTAGTCCAATAACACTTCCTTAAAGACCAACTCTACCCCACTGACTTGAACTGGGAAAATGTTCAGTTATCTGTGCCCTAATATGAGAAGCGATGAAGGGATTTACCCATACTCTGCCATACGATGAATCCTTCCTTACCTCCGTGACTCATCCTCTCCCTGTAATTATCCATTTTCCGGTGTTGTATAACCTAATCTTCATGTCGTGTTTGTTCAGCAAAAATCGGCTTATTCCCACCTGCTGACAAAGCCCCTCAATCTGGATCATCTCTCGAGCCGTGTCAGACATCAAACTGCAATCATTTACCAAATACCAGAACTCAATTAGAAGTTAGAATTTCATTTTAAAGAGAAACTACACTCAAATATCAAAGTATGTCTAAACCCTAGAATCAGAATTGTTTACCTTACCAGCCCTTTTCCTTTATTTCCACCAGGTGAACCACTTCTTATCCTAGAGTGACAACTATTCTTCACTTTACATGTATGGAGGAGCAGCGTTGTCACCCTAGGCTGTTCACTCCTATAACCATAGATTAATTCAAAGAAGTTGTTGGTCAACCTATTGTACAGAATCTACGGAGAAGAAGCATTGTCACCCACAATAAGGTATAAACCCCCCCTTCTCCCTCCTATTCTCCATAATAGGGTTTACATATCCTTCAAAAAACATCAGCCAATTAAAGAGGAAGTTTACCCCCACCGTCAACATTCCTTGCCCATAGTGACTATTTATTGGCCATTGAGGTCATCCATTAAAGTTATGGGCTAATAGGATACTAAGGTGAGCCATTCTATATTATAACGAGGCATCCAATGGTCCAAAAAGATGGTCCAATGGTCAGAACCTGGAAGTAGCATCAAGGAAGATGGAGGCAGAGGGCAGAGGTGGGAGAAAGGTTTGCATGGAACAGCACTGGAGAAGGACCCAATTGTACGGTAAGTTGCACATAATGGCGAAGGTCAGCCCAGTGTGAGGTTTAATTCTGGTGTGGTGTAATTGTGGTGAAATCCTGCACAGAAGGAGTCTTATTCAGAAATGATGGACCTGCAGGGAGCGCTAAACTGGTTCTATTGCAATACATAACAATAGGGAGATGAGTGATGGATCTTCACCATCCAACCAAGTTAGGAACCAGGCCATTGACCAGAAAACAAAATCAACATCTTAAGGGGTTCCTCAAAGATCTCTTTGTTCTCTATCCTGGTCTGGGGACCTTTGCTCTGTATATTGGACCTGAACTACCTGTATGTAGCAGTTTATGATCTCCAAGGACTGTGTGAGTGAATTGGAACATAAAAATTATCACCTATAGCTCCTGGTAGTCCGAACATTGAATGAAATAAAGACGTGGGGAATACATTGACCACTTGAAGACATCAGATGTCCATTTAACCTTCAACATTCAGTAAAGGTCTATTTAACTAAATAAATCTAAAACTTTTTAATTTATAAGCTCAGATCCAATATTCTTTGCACCATGTATATAAGAAGTCATTTATTTCCAAGCTGTCATTAAATATGGAGTTCTTTTTAAGCCATAGATAAATGATGAAATCACTGAGGCAGGGCTGTATGAAGAGACATAGAACACCGTGTACGTTCTGTATTAAATACCGCCGACGGTCACTCAATCTTCTGTGAAGTTATCTCGCTGTGACAATGGACGTCTTGCTGCAACTAAAATAATAAATTACATTTTACTTCATAAAACTTTATTAGCCGGAGTCTGATATGGAGAGGCTGGCTCTCGGCCCAGAGAAACCAGGAGTAGGTCCATTTGTTGGAATGGATGACAACTGATGGAGCGGAGTACTGGTGCGGCACCAATTCCACAAATTGGACAGATAATGTACTGTCAGCACTGAGTTAGGGTAAATCTCTTAAAAATAAGAAACACACACAGAAAGTAAACTATGAAAGGTTCAAGGTCTTCCTGTTCCATCCTATAGTGAGTTTTGAGGATGGGGCAAAAATGGGTGACCCTACATAAATTTTTAAATGTACAAAAGGGTTCCAAATAAGTAGAGAGGGGCAATCTTCCAATAGGTAAACTTGTTCCGGTTACAAACGTCAAATGTCTATGAGAGGAAAGGCCTAATTGGTGGCCTTGATGAGAAGAGTCGCCATCTTTAATTGGCATTGTTAATTGTGGCCATTGTTAGAAGGATTTTTTAAATGAAGCAGCTGGGTGGACATTAATGACCTCTAAACACCCCTGAGGAACCTGAGGTCTGCAGACAATGCCAATACCTAAAAGAGGAATGGAGGTGACATTAGCTAAAAAAAAAAGTCAAGCGAGTTGGTACCACAAAAGGAATGGCAGGTGATGTGCAGAGGAGGAACAGGCGGAATATATGTGAATACATGCCCCTTTAAGACCCTGTCCCAGAGGAAACATAAAGGGTCATACCTCATACAAACCAAGAGGAAAATAGGGCCCACATTTTGAAGGATCCATCTGAGGAGCTTGAGAAAATCCTGAGAATGCCTTTCCTGCTACAGTATGGTCACCCTCACAAACCTCTCAAACCAGCAGTCATATAATAAAATAAATTAAAAAGGATATAAAATAATGATTCCATGAAGCTTGGCTGTCATATTGACCCTTACTAACCCAGAATGACTTTGTTCCATATTCCCTTGCAGCTCCGAAGGTGCGTTATATAGTCAGGCAACTGGCATTTCCAAAGTAGGTCTCCAATGGCGGCCTCCAGATTTCCAATAGTGGCCTCCAAATCAAGGAAAAATGTTTGCTTTAAGAAAAATAAAATCATAGAAAGGAAACAACAAGAGCAACCTTCAAAGAATGCTTGAACATAATTATTTGTGAAAAGCTCAGTCTATTACAGCTGTAAGATAAGCCTGGCAGCTAGCCGGCCCCTCTGGTGACCGCTTAATAAGTATTACATAATAACCGTGTGCTGTTCTGTTCGCCTGTCACCATAGGGGATTTTTTCCTTATCGTTGTTCCCATCAAGCCCAACTGAGTAAAACGCTAAAATTTGATAACAACGCAGAACATTCAGATTAGATTTAGAGTCTCTGAGCTCCGAGCCAGAAGATGGTGAATGGATGGTGAACGCTGTGAAGGCTTTGATGTTTGTTACACAATGAGCCCGGCGCTCCATAGGACAAATGATTCCTCACCTTACATTTATGGTTCACCCACTTAAAGAGACCCTGTCAGGTCTACTAATTAAGCAAAAGACAAATTAGTTGTATAATGGAGGCAGTATGGTCACTTCTCCAGCTCATGAGTCCAATCTATCCACTATTACCGCACTGCAACTTCTGAAATATTCTTGACCTAAGGAACACCGTGGGACATTGAGCATGGCCTAAAGAACCATGGGTAAATAAAGCCTGAGCCTATATGGTTTCTATAATCTGCAGTCCTTGTACCCCAAAATTCTCTATAGTTAGTGATGGAAGATCTCTAGAAGATTGACTGCGCTGATGAGTTAATGAGTTTGATGAGAACTCCATTGAAGTCAATAGAAGGCAAATTTTACCAATTATTTGTTCCTTCTATAAAGGCTAATAGCAAAACTATTTTTTTTTTGGATAAGAATGTTTTTTATGGATCTTAAAGGAAACCATTAAAATTTCACAAAACTGTTAAATACATACTTGAGAGATCCCTTGCATACAATGTACAACCTTTCGTGCCTGATGTTGGAGTCGCTCATTCTTTTGTCAAACAACTGTCCGTAGGGTTTATATCTAGGATATATTTTTTTGCCTAGAGGTTGAACTTGATGGACGTATGTCTTGTTTCAACCTAACTATGTAACCTTTTAAAAAGGGGAACCCTTAAAAAGAACCATCAGACCCCTTCTAAAATTACTAAATCCACAGCTCACAGTACATTGGCATAGTGATCATTTGGAAGAATTACTCTTACATTGCTGGCCATTGGAAAGAATGTCTCCCTTAAGCTACGTACACACTTCCAATTATTTTCGTTGGTAAACGAACGACGAACGATCCTGCACGATATCTGCGAACGATCGTCTAGCACCGATCCTGTACATACAGATAACGTCACGATCGTTCGCAGATATTGTACACACGATAGATGCGATTGTTTGAACGATACAGGAAGTGACGTGCACCACATTAAGTGAGCGAACGTTCGTTCACCGCGCATGCTCAGACCATGGACGATCAATGAACGACCGTACACACGATAGATAGATGGTCAATGATCGTCGTCCAATCCGATCCGCCGGTCCGGTCGTTCATTTCCAACGACTATCCTCGTTCGTCGGCGTCGTTGGTTACTTTTTTTACGAACGATTTTTGCCCAATCGATCGTTCGTCGTTCGTTCGTCGTTCATTTCCAACGATAAAAATTGGAAGTGTGTACGCAGCTTTACAGATACCCAAAAAGATCATTTGTGTCACTTCAATTGAACTAAGGGGCACAAACTGCTCATTGCTCAAGGAACCCCTAGCAAGCTCTGGTTGAGTAACCCAGCTCTATAGCCAAAACCATAGATAGTTCTCCAAGCAGAGGACCAGTAACCTTGGCTATCAAATATTTCTAACCAAAGTTTGGAAGTTTTTAACAATGCAGAATAACAAACCTTTGTAATCACATTTGCGAAATTTTATTGGGTGAAAAAGAATAACACAGTAAAATTGATTCTGATATTGTGTAAGGACAACCCTTGAATAATGACCCCGTGTTCTTATTGAGACATCCACTGGGGGGATTATCTGTACCAGCCATCTAACCGTCTGTGCGTATTGTGTGATTACCACTTGGACGGGATGGGAACCATATACAATAGACTGGGACATGATTGAGCCTTCCTCTGATAATCCATTACCGCTTATCTATTATCACCAACTCGTATCGAAAAACCCTAAACATTAGTAAATCGCTTCACATGGTCAAAAAAAATATAACTAAACGATTTTTTGCTTGTCTATAAAAAACATTCCCAGGAAACATTAGAATTGTGGTAAGTTTACCAAAAAGTTTCAATAACTTCCTAAACTGATCATTTAGGGCTTAGTGGATGGCAGAGACATCAACAACCTGATCTTCTATTTTTCCATTGGTAAAATCTGCTGAATATTTTATTTAGGCTACATAGGATCACATCAAGGGGTTGTTGGATATTCATTCTAAAACCAAATTTGATTGGACGTTCTTATTCTTCAATTTAAAGATGTTTTGCAGCCTTTTAAATTTCTTTGTTAGTTTTACCAGTGAAGGAAATACAACAACATTTATATTCAAACAGCACAAACACCTAAACTAGTCACACTGCAAATGTTACCAAGGTCAGGAGCTGTGAAATGTGTTGAGCCAATCTGTTTCATTAACAAATTCCCATCTTTGGTGTCAGGAAGTCTGCACAGGTGTTACACTTTCATTATATGGCTCAATGTATGAACAGTTTTTATAACATCAAGGTGGGGATAGTACAATGGAATTATAGTTGGAACACAGATAGGGTTCAAGGCCCTTACCCCAGTACAGAGATGGTTGTTCTATTTTGTGGCCACATAGTGTATTTGTAATAATAGGGAATGGAACGGGAGGAATTAAAACACACAAAGGTGAGTAAGAAGAACCAAAACTCCCATTTGGATAGGATTAGCATCAGAAAAATAACAGGGAGGTCTTGATGTTGGAGTATCAAACAATAAAAGCCAGGGAGGTGCCTGTCAGGATTCACCGTTAGGTAAATATTACTGTATTGACTGGCCCTTTACCTCTAGACTTGGTTTGACCCAGGTTTACCACTGTCAGAGGAAATTTCTTTCTGTTACCCCTTGGTACATCCTAAAATTTAGGACAGAAAGGGCAAAATCCCACTATGGCTTCCAAAATACATCATCATTCACGTCAGATAAATGGTTAGCCCAATGCATGGCAGTGAGTTGCAGAGCAAGTTGAGTTTGGAGTGCCATTAAACACAAATGCCAACCCAGACAACCAACAATAGGAATAAAGCCAAAGTGATGGAACATCTCCCAGAAGAGCGCGTCAACAGAACAAGGGTTTACAGATTACAAGGAAACGTCCAACATGGATGAAACAATAAAACAATGGTCAATATTTGATGACATCACATCCCGCGCTACTTATGGCTGTTATTAGCGGGTACTGATTCCCCTATAATCAGTAATTATCAGTCCCAGGGCTGCTAAATGACGGTAAAATCAGCTTGTCTATCGATCTGGCGTCGTTGTTGCTGTTTATTCTCAGCCTGCTGTTTGTTCCGGTCTCAGCCAACGTCAATTGATTGCTTTCTATTTGTTTTCTATTGTTTGATGAAAGCGGCTTAATGTATTGGCTAAACAAGCGCTGGGTAAAGTACATCAAACAAATTGTTTTCTGTTAACCCCCTGAGCACTCTGGAGCTAACATCAAATATATGTTTCATGGTAAGTACAGGATGCACCAGAAGAACGGAGCCGTCCTAGTTCATGTGCCACCCAAGGTCACCTTATTCTTTCAGGACTGGGTTGCCGGCTCAGATATTGCTGAAGCTTCCCACCATAGGACTTCCTACCAAGGTACAATATTGCAAATGGAACACTCAGAAAGAGACTGAGACAATGCTTCTTCCTGTCTACAGCAGACTGATCACAACAGCCTAGACAAAGTCACTGAATGGAGCATTTTCTTGTTAATTTTTTTATTATAGTGATTTATAGACCTGGAATGGGTCCCAGCCTTGGGTGCCTTAAGACCTTGTCCTAGTACTGGCCAGAGTGGGTCCTTAAAATGCCCTGATTCTAGCTCTTTATTCTTTGGCACAGTCTTACTTGTCCTTATCTATAAGGTGGATGTATTTCCTCATTAAAGCTGACCATTAAAAAGTCATCAGGTCTAATGAGATTTGAAAGCAATAATTTAATCTACGCTCCTTAAATTAACATTATGACACCGTATTCATTATTTTATAGGACACGAGATGGGAATTCACTGATTCACATACATTATAGATGAAATCCAATAATGACATCATATTATATAGCAAGGGGGAGCTCCCAGGGGTTACCACGGGCTATTGAGGGGTGCAGTGGCTTTGCAGCAATGTGATTTGGCCTTTATTTTTCGTTAGGTTGATGTCTTACAATGGAATCCAATGGGACAGCCAGAACAAGTCCAAACAAAAATGACTTCTAGGAAAAATAAATGACTGTGGATCACAAATTTTATTTTTGGATGGAGGTTTTGAACCCGTCAGATTTATATTATTGTCTGTGTTCTCATTTTGGAGATTGAACCTCTTTATTTGACCATTGCTGAATATGTGGGACAAAAAGTGATGTGAAATTTAAAATATTACCATCATCAGAAAAGGAGATGAAAAAACGAATCAGTGCTCTGCCCGGGCCCTTTTAGCCGGGTATACCACCTAGCACGTTTCAGTAACCACCCGGCTGTTTTTTGGGTTGTTACTGAAAAGTTGGGTCACCACACCGGGGTCACCACCCACCTACAGCTTATTCCCACCCAGCCTAAAACAATTTCTGGGGAGAATACTGAGACTACTTATACGAAAACTTTTGAAGTTTGGCTTCATTTCACATCTTGTTATTTCTTTACCAAGAAATAAGTAAACATTTCACAAAAACATGATTTTACATTAAAAATTGGTGCAAGTTTTGTAACTTTTGTAAAAGTTCATTCTAAATCATTTGAACCAGGTTTTCTTATCTAAACTGTTGGGGGTCAGGAGAAAGTTTTTTTAAATACAGAAAGGGGTTATACTTTTGTTTTTTTACTTGGGTCATGTCCCTGTAGGTCATCCTATCCCTTAACCCCCCTCCCACTTATTAATGACACACTCTTCAATGACTTTGCAATTAACTTGATGGTGGCTTTACAATGTGTCTTAACTATAATTGAGGCTTTGGAATAAATTTAGATTTAGATGAGAAAAACTGCAAAAATGGAAATAGTATTTTCCTTTCCACAAAAGTTAGACAAAATATTTTGCTCTATCTTTAAAGCAAAAACTAAAAGTGAAATATCCCAATAGGACAAAGACAGCTTAAAAAAAAAATATTTGAGAGAGATTTCTTCAGGGTTATCTCCAAGGGTTATTCTCCACTACTTCAGATGCACTTCAAACACTGCTTCTGATGGGCTTTGAAGCGTTGGAAATGCACTGCCAAATCTTTCCATTGATAGATATTATGCAGCTCCCATGGATGTTTTACTTCCAGAACAACAATGTCTGGGCATACTTCTGATGAGAGGGCGAGTGGCGCTATGGGGGATCTCCTCTTCTGGGTCAGAGCATCATTAAGCTCCTGGATGGGTTTTGGTGCCACTTGGTGGAGTTGAATATATGATGTCCTATAAGGTCTCTGATGGATTCAGATCTGATGAATGAGGGGGCAGTTATTTGCATGAATGCCTTTCTCACTCAAAAACTGCCCGCATGTTCTGGCTTTGTGAGGCTGGGCATTGTCCTGGAGGAACCCACTGCACCAGTGTAAGGTCCCAGTAACTGACACCAGTCAGGGTACCGTTAGCTACAACATGAAGGTCTATGTTGTCTTTCAAGCATATGCCCCTCCCAGACTTTGGCTTCCTGTGCCAACTGGTCATGCTGGACTCTTTCACGTCTTTCACACATGCTCTCATCTGTGAAGATATCAGGGTGCCATTGGTGCCTACCAATTCTTGAGTTCTCTGGCAAATGCCAATAGAGTTGCATGGTGTGATGTACATACAGGTCTCACAACGGGATGCCAGGCCCATGTGCCCACATGGAGTCAATTTTTGACAGTTTGGTCTGAAAAGTGCACATTAGTAACTCATTGGAGGTCATCTTGTTGAGCTCTGGCAATGTTCCTCATGTTTCTTCTCGAACAAAGACTCAGATACCAGTCTTGCTGCTGGGTTATTGTCCCTGTCCTTGTGTCCCATCTCCTGGTATCTCCTTCTTGCTCTTACAACACACTAAACCTTCTTGTGATGGTACATATGGATGTGCTAGTTTGGTGGATCTGGACTACTCTATGTTTCAGTAGTGTCAACGTTACTAGCAAACAGTAAAACTGATGGAAAATTAGGAAGAATAAGGAGAGAGAAATGGGCACAGTAAAACCATTTCCTCCCTGGCGATTGGCCACACATTGCTTTCATTTTTCCAAAGCAGGCAAAATCCCACAGCTTACAAAGTTGCACAGGGAGTGCTAGCAAAGGGGCTCCAACCAAACATTGCTATGAGTCCCCATCCTTTATAATTACACTTCTAGACCCCAAAAACCCTTACCTATTTTTCGCTTCCTAAAAATAAATTTGGCCGGCCACCATATGATAACCAGCTACCATATAAAGGTTATTATACAATAGTCATAGACAATAGTATTAGACAAGACATCATTAATTGATGTTAGAATCTGGTATTACTACCAATTCCAATAGGAATCAATCAGTAATTGATTATTATATTGGTGAAACATTGATAAAGAATACCTGTTCTTGGAATATTATGCTTTTTTTATCTGGATCACCAACAATGGCCAACCATCCATTGGGAAAGAACCCATTGGCTAGCAGTTGTTGGGGAGCGAGTCCAGCTACAAAAATCAGAGAATGGCCATTCCCTAATACCATTTCATTGATTAAGTGATTGATTATTGATCGTGGATGCTCTTAAAGCAATAGGTTACTATTTGATTTAGTGTTATTTACCTCAATGGCTGGTGGTATAGAGGGAGGACCTACAGCTAAATAACCAGCCTGGTTGATGGGTAGACAGTGGTAGCCAGGTAGACGGTCCACATAGAGGAACTATTGATTGTATACACCAGCCATGCGCCTATTGATCAGCATACAAATATCTCAATCATTCGTAGTTATTTTTTGGCATTGTCGTAGGTGAGCCACGTCATTCATAAACCCAAAGCTAACATTCTATCACCGCCGTCGATTCCAACCAGCACATATTTATTAATCCCCGGCGCACTCATGTGGGGATTTACACACAAATCCTTGTGGAAATGAAAGAACAGACAATATCCCGGGATCAGAATAATCCCCAGAACACAACACACATCATGGACAAAACACATTCCTTAAATGAAATATTTCACGGAAGCGGAATTGATTTCTATTGCGATATAAGAGAGACATTTAAAGGAGAATGCCTAATACAACACTAAGGAAATGGATTTTACCTATTGAATCCTGGCAAATTCACCAATTGGCAAAGTTTTAGCATTTTAGGGAAGGTGCCATGTGACAGGTTAGGGGGCAAAAAGGTTCTTGCTGAGATTACGACTCTCCATAGGTAGGTGATTATTGCTCATTCAAAGTGAACTTGATTTAGAGTTATCTAGAAGAATCTGTTGTACCGAAGCACGTTTTGTCTTGAATTCTACATCACTATAGCAAAATCAGGCCCTGTTCTGTTTATCTAATGGAATGAAGATTGGACATTTTTGCTTGAACAAATTTTGATTCTAACTTCATCAGTTTTGTACTCATAGTAGGCGATTTAAACTACTGTGATCATTATTTTATTAATATAGCATCATCATCTTCCATGGCAGTGCACAATGCACGATATAGACAATAAGGGGCAACAATGATAGATACATAGTTTTTGCACAATACAATAAGAACAATCAACACTAGAAATCCTAAAATATGGACAGAGAAGCATTTTGTTTTAATGGAATGAGTGCAGCACAGATAAGGCACCCTAAAGGTAAGACTCTGCCCTTGGGAGCCTACAATCCTGGGGGCATTGGGGTTGCAGGCATAAAGTAAGGGGAATGGAAAGCTAGAAAAGGAGACTTGGAGTTTAAATGGGGTCAAATGGAGACAAATCACTAAATGAGTGCTTTGAATGAAAGGTGAATCTTGAGGGTGCATTTGAAAATTTCAAGGCTTGTTTAATGGTGGATATGGTATGGAAGGCTTCCAAAGGATGGGTGAAGCTCCTGAGATGTCCTGGATACGAAGGAGGACAGAAGGTGACCAAGGTGGAGAATACGAGGGCTACATGAGTAGGGTGATGGTTTTGCTTTGGATGCTTTTTGGTAAAAATTGAGCCTTTGTTTGAAGGGCCGGGTTATGGAGAATTTGAACTGGATTTGTTGGATGGAGAGATTGACGAGGATGGGCAGCATCTGAGGAACATGGGGAGAGGTGGATGAGATGAGAGTTCAATGGAGATGTGACCTATATACAGTATCACATCGTATGGTGTCCATCTATAATAAAAACCAGTGACGGGTGACCTGGGGTATTTAGCTGCAGGAAGTCCTATTCTTGGATCTGTAGCAAAGGATCAAAATTCAGTTTCCCCTTCTTCTATTCAGCAGTAAATACACCACCAAATGCCTCGGCATTGGCTTACATGTCTGACCGCCTTGGCATTCAGAGACTCCTCCGCCCAAGGTCACATGTTTTTACTATCCACGAATATGAAGAAAACCTTCCCAATACAAAGATTTCCAGTCTCTCCATAGAGGCACCCAATAAAGTGTATGTCAGAGAAAAGGAATTGAACCTTGATATTTGCCCTATGGTTTCCCTTTAAATACCCCACACGTGCGAACAATATCTGTGGATCTGCTAGAAATACAGTAAGCTTTTCATTTCCTATTATGGAGTGACAATGCACATGATTTTGGTGGAATAAATAGTGTGAGCCCTGTCCATTTGTCTTTTGTCTAACTACCTAAACTTTCCAATCTCTTATTTCTTCAACATAGACATTAATTATTCTGCGGACAACAAGAACTTGTCTGTTCAATGTATGTATGTATGTATGTATGTACTTATATATAAAATAAGTATTTTATATTTTTTGCCTTCAGAATTCCATTAGAAACAGAATTTTAGTTTATACTTGAGTGATCCCTAGTGGCATGTCCTGGAACTTCATTTGTAGCTGGTTAGACAGATCAGCGCTGTCAAAAACAAGCTGCTTGTAACAAACTTTGCATAAGGACATAAGGACAGAGCGCTATCTACACGTAGCCAATAGTAATGCACAAGAGATTTTTTAACAGCAAGTGACCCATCATAAACAGTGACAACCCAGTCTATGCCCTAGGTTTATACTCAAGTCAATGTAGTGGTAGTTTTCCTGTTTTTCTTTCAAGGAAAAGTAGGTACCTCAGTTTATATTTGGATGGGTTTATTTAGCGTATATATAGTAATTAGGCTTTTTGAGATACCACAGAAAATATGCAAAGTACATGGCATAGCTCTGATTTTCTGCTATAGTCAACAGATAATTTTTTCAAAGAGATATAACAAAACACTTTTAGTGTTATATTTACCAAGCAAACAGAGTCTGAAATTGGAAGGGAAATAATAGGATTTACACAACTTCAAGGTAGACATGGCAGTAGCATATTTAATTTCATGTCAGGTTCTTTTTAAAGAGAACCTGTTATTGCTTGACTTTCCAGGGTCACTCTGCTCTCATTGCACAAATGACATGTACTCTTTAGGCTGTATACAATGTCATAAACCCTCCATTTCTACAAAATCCCCTCCTTTGTATAGGTTTGTATTACTCAGGACATCTGTATGACATTTTAATCTAGCCGTAATAGTATGCAATACACGGACGTACTTTAATTATTAAGAATAATTGAATTGTAGCCCTGTTCAATTACACTGCGGTCTCTGCTAAAGTAGCAGCTATTCCTGACTCATGACCTCACGACAAACGACTCCAGCACGGCCTTCCAATAAGTCATTGTTTGTCTTATTCATTGTTAATGAGGATTCACTGATCTTACAGCTGCTTTAGGTGAACTGGAGCCGTACATATACAAGACACAGCAACGGGTTCATCCTAACGGAGGGACCATCCACCATGACTTATTACGGGATTGTGAATGTGGGGAGGGGAAGAGATGAGTTTATTTTAATATTTATCCATAATATTTAAATGTTTCTTTTAATTGCAAAATGATGGTGCTGTTTTGTGGGTCATTCAGAAAAAAGGGCAGCTTCAGACCAGATAAGTTGTTGCTACCAATAACCAGATGAGTTGCCCAAGAAATAACACAATGGAGACTTTTAGTGTTTTTTTTGGAATTGTAGATTTTTTTAGGGGGTCTAAAATATTTTTGTTCCACCTTTTTTTATGTCATAGGGCCTGATTTATTAAAACTCTTTAAAGTTGGAGAGGATACAGTTTCATAAGTGAAGCTGGGTGATCCAGCAAACCTGGAAAGGTTCTGGTCCAGGATTCAAAACATTTGCTAGCAAAAATACATTCCAGGTTCGCTGGATCAACGAGCTTCACTGATGAAAGCGTATCCTCTCCAGCTTTGGAGAGCTTTAATAAATCAGGCCAAGTGTTGGAGATGTCCTTCAACTTTTTCATCTCCTTCCTTCCATACCAATGCCACCTCAAATCATCGCTCTTTACCAGTTTCCCAATAACATTTTACCATGATTTTGAAACATGGGTCAGGGGAACTATTTGTAGCTTTCATTTGAGGTTCATGTTAAAAGGAGGAGGAGCGTTCTCCCGCAATAGTCATGGAGAGCTTTAATAAATAAGTCCCAATAGCCTTTTGTAGGGGAAGCAGTGGTCTTCGTTGAAAGGTTCTTCAAGACTCCTACAGAGCAAGACCTGTGGATCTAATGTGGATGAGAAAAGCTTCTTAAGGGGTTCTAGATTCAAAGGGACCACTTCTTCCACAAAGAGAGCAAGAAACCTGGTGCTATTGGACGATGCAGAATTCACTGCAGCTTCTGCTAAAGAATAGAAACAATGAGGTCCATCAAGAGGGTTGGGGGTTCTACAAGGTGAAGACTTCAGGACCGGCCAAAGAGTTGGCTTTACTGCACAAATTATGCTCACTGCGGATATAAAAGAGAGATCATGAGGTCAAGAGGTCCACCAAGAGGGTTGGGGGCTCCCCAAGTAGAAGACTTAAAGACTAGGTGACAGGTCAAGAATTTGGCTATATGGCATGAGTTATCCTTGCTGCACGTTCTTCTAATGAAGAGAGATCATGAGGTCCGCCAAGAGGGTTGGGGGCTCTCCAAGGAGAAGACTTGAAGACCAGGTGACCAGTGAAAGAGTTGGCTTTACAGCACAATTTATTCTTTGAGAAAAAAAGAAAGAAATTTATTTTTTAAAATAGATCCTTGAAGTTCAATCTCATAGAAATTTCAAAATGTTGGAGGAGAAGACTCCAAGACCAAGTGGTTTAAGATTCTACTCAAGATGTGGGTCCTTTCTGAAGCACCCGGAATACCTTTAGCTGATTTCAATTAAAAGCTAATTTGGGTTTTAATAAAAGCTGAATATTTAAGTAGACTGAAAATGACTTTACATGAATATTTAAAAGATTCTTTTGGATTGAACTTCATCCATCTGTTATACAAAATACATTTTATCTTCAGAGAATAACTCATGTCGTAAAGCCAACTCCTTGACTGGTCACCTGGCCTTTGACTCTTCTCCTTGGAGAGCCCCCAACCTTCTTGATGGACCTCATTGTCTCTCTTCTATAGAAGAATCTGCAGTGAATTCTGCATGAACATCTTGCATCTCCATAAATAGCTCTCACACATGATGTGTAACAGTCGCCCTGGGGGGAGTTTATCAGTCACAGGTTCTCTATTTTTCTCTTTGCTCTCGCACCCGACCACATTGGCTCGTTCACGAAGCCCCCTTTTTTCTCGTCTAATTTGTTACACTTTGCTGAAAAGTGCCAGGAAATGTGGATAAATATAGCTCTGCTCGTATTTCTGGATCAGAGACTCCGATAGGGCGATTCGCTGTGAATATAATCTTCATTATTTACACACATTGTTTCATAACACAAGAGAGACCGGACCCAGATGTTTTCGTATTTGGAAACAATCAGTCACACACTAGAGGCCATGTATAGGATTGTTCACCGGGGTCACACGAAATGCAGCAATAATGTGCACAGGACTAGAAGCCATGATTCTCCCATTCTGTGATACTTACCCCATCTCCTAGATTGTAAGCTCTTCTGGGCAGGGTCCTGTCCTTCTCCTGTGTCACTGTCTGTATCGGTTTGTCTTTTGCAACCCCTATTTAATGAACAGTGCAGTGTAATATGTTGGCGCTAGATAAATCTGGTTTAATAAAAATAATGATGATGGAGGAAAATTAAATCAAAGGGGATTGCATTTCTAAACATCTGATATAATGTAACTGTCCTTCTACATTCCAGAACACAGGAAATATATTGCAGCTTACCAGTCCTTAGATGTAGTGGATGCCTTTTTAGCTTGTATTTAGTAATCTGTCCAGTAACACACTATTAGGCCAGGTGACAACGCTCATTTTATTGTACCCCTGAGGGAGCAATGTTGTCACCATTCTAGAAGGTGTTTTAAAACTGCACCTCACCCTTTTCTATTTTTCCTAACAAGGTTGTCTGGAATCCGGACACACTATGGCTAATTTCAGATATGGTTTGGTTGACAGCTCCCGGGTAACAGCAAAGTACATGATTGGCACCCAGATTTTTGGACTATATTCACCATGGCCAAAGCTATAGGTCGCCATGGTCTGGAATGGTGGGAGAGGATGGAGCTGTGGTCGAACCCAGGACAGATCCCTGCACAGATCTGAAATGATTGTTAAGCTTCCAATACGTTGGACAAGTACAGCCATGGTGGAACAAACACTGTGCATTCCTGTAGAAGAGAGCACAATGGGGTGCCACTAGTTCGTCCTCTGATTTTTTTACATTTGTCACATATATGTTTAAAAATAAAATATAACAGACCAAAATAAAGCAAAATCACTATCAGGGTTTAGTTTTCTCTGTACATTACTTGCCATCAATTCTCCTTACATAAAATATTCTATGGCTATCACCTATTTTTGGAAATTCACATATCTATACAAAGGAGACCCCAGATGGAGCTGCTTTTTATTTCTAGCTAGCAAGCAAAGGGTTAACCCTTGTGAATAATTAGAATGATTGGTAAGTGAATGCTAAGCAGGCACAGGAATAGTCCCCTTATGTAGGTGAAACCAGCAGCATGTTCTAGGAATGAATTCCACTGATTGCCCCCATATGTTACCACTGATGTGACTTACACTATAAGGAGCCGTCTGATTCATTAGATGAGCAATCTATTCAAGTGTTTGTATAGGGAAATAAAGAGAGGGGGGTTTTACCCTTCAAAAAGAATAAATGGCTATGCATATAATTAGATCATTATTAGGTTCAGTACCAGAAAGAAGCTGTGGGAAAGTGATCGGCCATGTGCTATGAATACCTGATCATAGCAAGTATATAGTGCGCCATTAAAACATGCAGGTGTGTTCCTCTAGGGTGGGGGTTTGTGCAGTCAGGTGACTAATAAGGGTTCCTGCCATCTCTGGGCTGGGTTGCTGGGTATTTACACTGGCTTTGCACCATCTATGTGATGAGTTCCAAGGTCTGGACACCTGCTATGCCCATTGCAAGGGGTGCCAAGGTCTGGACACCTGCTGTGCCTATTTGAAAAGGACTCCTCTTATCCCTGTGCCACACCACCCTCTCTGTATTAAGTTCATGTGTCTTTACACCTGTTGTGCCCATTATGAGGGCTTTTCTGATCCCTGTGTAGGGTTTTTGGGTCTGTACACCTTCTGTGCCTATAAAAAGGGGCTCCTCCTATGCCCTGTGCCACCTCACCCTCTCTGTATTATGTTCTTGATTTTGTATAGCTGCCCTGACCATTATAAGGGGCTTTCCTGATCCCTGTGCTGATTTCCTGGGTCTGTACACCTGCTGTGCCCCTTATAAGAAACTTCCTTCACCCTTGTCCTGAGATCTTGGGTCTGCATGCCTCCTGTGCCCATTATCAGAAACTCCCCTTTTTCCTGTGCTGTACACCTTCCATTGCCATTATAAGGACTTCCTTCATTTTGTCCTGAGTTCCTGGGTATGTATACCTGTCGTGCCTATTATGAATACTTCCCACCATCCCCATATGGACAGAATCGGGATTATGGGAGGGATCTCAATGTTGGACTAACCAAGACAAATGTCCATCTGACCCCTGAAGATGACACCACATGCCTGGTTCTACCTATAGCTAAACAATAACCATTGGGTGACCCTTCATTTGCTGGTCACATCCTAATGTCCAAATAAATCAATCTGTACCATACCTGGTCTCTACGGCACGTTTGCCTAAGATGTCCCTGGGAATCCGGCACTGCTAGAAATGATTATGTGTCGTTGGGATTCTATATCAATCATCTCACAATAAATATGAACCAAAACATCAACCGTATTTACAACGAAGATATCTCCACCAAAGGTTCTTATATCTGATGACCACCAAGACGTCACCTTTACAGATAGCCAAAGGTATGATTAGTGTCACTTAAACTGACCTGAGGGTCACAAGGCTCAAGGAACCCCTAGCAACCTCTGGATGAACCCTACGGTCCCATGGAATGCTGGTCTAATGGGTTCTTTTTAATCTGAATTCTTTTTTGTCAGCATGGTGGAAACCAAAGCTTCTGAGATGTCCACAGCCATGATCTAACCCTACTGTATCTCGTAAGAGAGTGCAAAATTCAACAAGCTGTGTTATACTGAATGCAATAGAGTCGGGGAAGGACGGGGAAGGACACCATTGACCCATATCTCACCCCTTGACCTTTGTAGGTTGAAGGATCATCCTACCCTTGGTCATCATTCTCAGATCTTCTTGACCTGTAACACCACAACAAGGCATGAGACTTCGTAAATCTTCAAAATTCCACCTTACTTTATCAATGTGTTCACACCCTGCAACCTGAAGGTTTCTATATCTAGAGCAGCCTTTCTCGACCTCTGTAACATGGGGGAACCCTTGAAAAATGTTCAGGTCTTCTGGGAACCCTTTCTCTATTTATTATATCCACAGCTCACAATATATTAGGGTGATGGCTAGAAGAAAAAATGCCTCTTACATTGCTGACCATTGGGAAGAATGTCTTCCCAAAAAGATCTTGGTGTCACTTAAACTAGAGGGGTCCAAATTGCTCATTGCTCAAGGAACCCCTAGAGGAATTCTAAGGTTGTATGCTAATACCTGTGGTTCTACAGCTTCCTCCAAGAAACACAAGGCACCTTTGATTTTGATTTCTCTATTCCGGTCACGTATAACATTTTTTTTTTAGCAGTCAACTCTCTCATTTCATGATTTCTTAAAATAGCAGCACACGTAGCCCGGACTACATTATCATTCAAGTCACCAAAAACACTAGAAAATCACTCCACGCATATAAAAATTCCATTCACGCACAGGGAACGCTCGGAAGCGTAAAACAAGCGAGTGAATGTTTTCCAAGAAATGTTTCTCAGCTATAATTACCCAGTCTGGCATTGATCACTGGGGGTTATCAATTGAAAGGTGAAGATCAGATTGCACTTTTTTGGGTTATCACGTTTCTAAAAGGGGCAATCAATTTTATTTTTGCGTAATTTGTGATTAATTGTGGTATGGTAATTAACCTACAAAGGTAATTAAGGAATAGGAGACTCATTGCCTTGCCAGATGTAGATCATCGCCCATAGACTTACATGGTGGCCACCAATGAACTGGGGGTCTCTTATTTCCATGCTGGAGAGGACATTAACCCTAAAAACCTACAAATCCTACTTGAGTTCCTCCTGACTTCTTCAGCTGGGCTTCCTGCCCCCCACACAGAGTCTCACTCATCTTGCTTCATTCTACTCAATACCCACTAAGAACTGCCCTAGCTGACTTGATTTTGTTTAAATTCCCAAAGCTATCACCTTGATTGCAACTCCACCACCTCCTCCATCACTGCCCCGTATGAAATGAATGGCATTCTCCCATAACTAGTGCAAGGACTAAGTAGTGAAGACAGGATCAGGATGACAGCCCTGGAACCAGCACTCTCCAAAGCAATTACTGTACCAAGATGGGATAACTATATATATAATTATTGCCACATCCCCATTCAAACAATACAATGCAAAGAGAGGGAGATTCGGTATGGGACTTTTAAGACATAACAGTCCAATTCACATATTTTTGTACAAAACAATAACTTTTTTCATGTAAAAAAACAGTTTAAAATGTGAACATTTTTTATTGACATAGTCCCCAATCACTGCTACAGTCTGCAGTGCTAATCCCATATATCTACCCTTTGTAGGGGTATATTGTGGTATTCATCAAACTGCAGGTGTACATTCCTGGTGCATATACACTGATTGATTCACCTGCAGCAGACACTTTTCAAGAATGACTAACCTCCATTAGATCTGCTGACATAAATGACCCATCAGGATCTGCCTACTCGAATATAAACCCAATGCTTAGGTTTTGGCAGATTGGAAAGATTTAGGCCTCCCAATGCTTAGTCCCTACACTTTCATGCCCTCTCTGGTTTGTTAGTCCCCCTTTCCATCAACCATTGATCCTGATATGAACTTCTCCATCTATCTGACCTCCTTGGTCCACTTTCTCAGGGAGATCCATGGAAGAACACAAGCGATGCAGCCAGATACAATATTCCTACACAAAGTAGAAGGTTCACCTACCTATGGTGGTGATCACAGTGATGGCAAAGTAGAAGGAACCAGCGAAAGTCCATTGCACTCCAGCCTTGTGAGGTTTAAGTTTTAATACAACCCATTCCAGCTCTTTGTAGTTGTCCTCAGTCAGGTTATATTTACTCCTAAGCTCATATCTCTTATCCTCCAGCTTCTTCTTCTCAGTTGTCTCCTCATCAGACTCCAGGACATCAAAGACAGCGGCTCCGACCAGCAGATAGGTGAAGGTGCAGATGATGAGCGCTAAGGTCCGCACGTTTTGCCTCTTCATGGTGCTGCTGTTTCAGGGCTTTGCTGTCCTTGTTGCTGCTGAGCTCCTCCAGGTCATGGCTGCAGCTCAGGTCCATAGAGGTCCCAACTGATG
>NC_092861.1:4941966-4951458 GCF_032062135.1 Pyxicephalus adspersus | reverse complement strand
GGGTGCAGAGATGTCTCTGGCAGTCCCATATTTTAGAATGGGGACAGAGCTGTCTCTACTTGAAAAAGGTGACAGGATTCTCTATAGCAGTCTCTTCCCAAAGCAGGTTACACAACTGTCTCTGACAGTCTCTTTTTAAGAAAGTTTCGGAGCGTTTTCTGGCTGTCTCTTCTTGAAGGAAATGACAGCTGTCTCTGTTCTTCTCTTACAGTCTCTATATGAAGGAGAGCTGTCTCTTGCAGTATTTTCCTAATACAGGTGACAGTGCTGTCCTTTTTCAAAATACATAACACAACTATCACTTCTTGTAACAAAGCAGTCTCTTTCATAAGGAGGTGAGAGGCTGTCTCTTGTGACACAGTCTCTTGCAGTCTATTGTCACATAAAAAGTTTCAGAACTGTCTCTTGCAGTGGCACCAGGGCTGCCATCTGTGGGTGCTGCCTTTTGTAGGTAAATAGCTGTCTCATGCAGTCCCTTCTCACAAGATGATGGAGCTGTCTCTTGCACTCTAATTGCAGGTAACAGAGCTGTCTCGTGCAGTCTCACATATAGGAGACTGTCTTCTTCCCTGTGCAGTGCTGTCACTGGAGGGAGTCTCAGCAACGATCTGAAGTGGCTGAGCTGTCTCTGTGTAGGAAGCGGCAGGATGGTGCACAGCAGATCCTTGCAGTCTCTTATCAGAGGAGGGTGTCGGGGCTGTCTCTTACAAGGCTAAGCTGCAGATTGCAGTCTCTTTTTTGCAGAATGTCACTGTGATGTCCCATGCATTATTTGTGTAAGGAGATGATAGAGCTGTCTCTTGCAGTCTCTTATAGGAGGAACATGATAGAGCTGTCTCCTGCAGTCTCTTTTAATAAGAACCATCAAAGTGCTGTCTCTTATTGCAAGAACATGATGGAGCTGTCTCTAATAGCTGGAACACAATGGAGCTGTCTCTTGCACTCTTTCTTCAGATAGCAATGTGATAAAGCAGGAAAGTGACAGAGCTGTCTCTTGGAGTTATGAACAGTCTCTTGTTGGAGAAAGTAACTAGACTGTCTCTTGCTAAACAAGTCTCTCTGATATTACAAAGGTGACATGTCTGTCTCTTGCAGTCTCTATTAACAGAGATTTGGTTTATATCAGGAGGGTAACACAGCAGTCTCATGCAGTCTCATATTGCAGATAATAGATGTCTCTTACTGTACAGAAGTTACAAAGAGCTGTCTCTTACTTTAACACAGCTGTCTCATGGAACCTTTATTGCAGTAATGTCCTAAAGCTGTCTCCTGCACTCTCATTTTGCTTGGGGCCTCAAAGGGGTGTCTCGTGTGGTCTCTTATTGTAGTAAAGTCAGAGAGCTGTCACCTTCAATCTCTAATTGCATGGGACTCAAAGAGTTACCTCAAGCAGTCTCCTATCGCAGGAAATTTAATGAGCTGTCTCTTGCAGTCACTTATTGTATGGGGCTGATAAAACTGTCTCCTTTGTGGGAAACCCAGAGAGTTGTCTCTTGCAGTCTCCTATTGTATGCATAATATAGCGTTGTCCCGTGCTGTCTCATGCAGTCTCTGGTTGCAGGAAGGTGAGCAGTCTCTTGGAGGAAGATGAGCTGTCTCCTGATGGAGTGACTCCAGCATGGAGGGGTTAGATGGGGGTGAGGGGATGGAGCTGACACATTGGACAGGGGGGCTGATTTGTCCTTCCAGGGATTGGGTGACCCTGGTATCACCTCTGTGTGCAGCCAATCACTGGGGTGTTCCTATCAGTGAGGGGGGGGGGGGTCATCTCCATCCTCAGGTATTAACACAGCCGGCACTTCCAGCTGAACTACAAATCCCAGCATGCCCACACCTTGTAGATCCATATCAGCATTGAAGAGAAGCAGCATTGCATGCTGGGTCATGTAGTCCCCTGACAAGAAGACCCCAATGGGTTTAATCCACAAGGTAGAGAGATATGAGAAAAATGCAAAATCCCTGGGAGCCAATCAACATTCAGCCCTAAAATCATTCATCCAATGGGTCTTGAGATTAGTCCCTAGCTGCAGACCTGATTTTGCTACTGCAGTTTGTTAACACTTACAGGACTATACAGTGCATGGAGAAGCAGTGGATGGATGAGTTCATTGTTCACATAGATCTGTACCTCTAATACAGACTGAACTGATGACCAAGGTAGGAAAATCCTATTTGTTGGGTTTCAGTGGGGTCCCCCTTTAAATCAGAGCCTGGAAAGCCATATGAATTGCTCTTGTCGCCACCAATCAACGCGCCCAAAGAAATGCCAGGCAGCCAGTAATAATCTGCATAGAGACAAGACATGGCTGCAGGGGATAAACAAAGAAAAAATAAAAAAGTTCCTTATTTTATTATAAAGAAATTGTTGGGGCTTTCTGGATATTTTATTGTAACTTACGGCATGCTAAAGTGGCATTTCAAGATTACTAAGGGTCATTTCAGTATGCCGTAAGTGCATTAAAAATATTGATACCGGGGGGGGTGGGGGGTTGCGGTTTCAATGCCACCCAATATAAATGTCTGCCCCTTGATGCCATGGCATCACCTTCTGTGGCTCCTCAAAGTTCACAATTTACATTAAGTTCTATGGGCAGCTTGCAGTTCAGACTGAGTTCCATCTGGCGCCCTCTGGTGATAGTCAGAGGTAATTCATGGTAAATCAGTAAGCAGCGCATCTGCCTGGCGGGGGGGGGGGGGGGGGGGGGGGGGGGGGGGGGGGGGGATGAGCAGTGACCCTTGCAGCATGCTGGGTAATATGTCAGAGTGACACTTGGGGTAGATTACCACTTATAGAGATCATATGACTTCCCATGACAAAACCCCAATTTGTAACTCTCTCCAGAAGAACGGCACCATCGTTATTCAGGCATCATCCAGGGTCATTGTTTTCTTACAGTCATGCAGATTCTGTGCCTGGCAGTGATGAGTGAAGTAGCTGCAGCCTCATTTTGTGATTGGCTACAGAGGTACAATGCTGCAATTTGAACTTTGGGGGTAGGAGACTGAGGAAATGCTGCCTGCAACAAACTAATGACATCATCGCAGCCCAGGTACTTTAGGAGTCACCCATAAAATTGTGAAGAATGAGAGTTGTGGTGTCCAGTTGGCTTCACTTGTTCAGTGACTGGAAATATTGATAGAGGGGCAGTTGGGCAACTGGGGATGCCAACCTGCATCAAATTCCTGAAATTCCTGCAGCTTGCAGTGATGGTGGAAGTCATGGCAGGTAATGGGCAAGGGGCAAATCCCATTTTATTCAGGGCAAATAAGACAATAGGTGTGCAACGATAGGGGGGCTGAGCACTGCAATGAGAAATAGGTACCAATGCAAGGGGGATGCCGGGCACTGCCATGGGGGACATGTATTAACGCAAGGGGGATGCCAGGCACTGCCATGGGGGACATGTACCAATGCGGCACTGCCATGGGGGACATGTACCAATGCAGCATGGGGAGCCGGGCACTGCCATGGGGGACATGTACCAATGCAGCATGGGGAGCCTCCATAAACATTGTAAGACCTGCAGAGCCCAATGCATGGCAGACGGCCAGGCAGCTGCTTACAAGGTAACGGGGCAGCAATTACATTACAGGGGGTAGATAGAAGTGGGGGGTGGGGAGTATTCATATTAATGTAATGGACTCCAATAGAGGCCGGGCTATGCCGCCTCCTGTCTGTTCCATCTCCAGAGCACCTGAGCATTGCTTGATGAAATCTTCTATACACACTGGTACCATTTCCCCAAAATTCTACAAACTCAGAGGATTGCAGCAATATTTTATTATTTTGGTGAAATGCATTAATGTTCAGATGGGAGGAGGAATCAGGAAGTCTCCTGCACCGGGGTGTAATGCAGGGAGTTGGTAAAAGTCCTCTGGGATTGGTTATTCTTCCTACATTGGGTGTCAGGTGGTCACATGATTGACCCCCCCACCGGCTGAGCTCAGAGATCAGAGGAAATGAGTAGAAGTGCAGTGTGCAGGCACAATCATGCCAGATATTCTGTCCACCATTCCTTGGATTCACCTATAAGTCTGATTGCTGGGAGGATCTGCTTTGTTTTACTTTGGGGTATTTGGGGCTTTTTTTGTGTTGTGTTTTTTCCTGGGCTCTGTGGGTTCTTGTGTTGTTTGGTCCTCTTTGTTCTGTTGGTCCCCATGTTTTGTAGGACTCTTGTCCTTTATTATCTCTGGTCCTTCGTGTTCTTCTGGACCCATGTCTATTGGTCTCTATTTTCTTTTGCCCATCCACGCATTCTGTTTTCCCTCATTTTCTGTTCGGCCCCATGTTGTATTGGTGTCTGTGTTCTGTCCATCTCTGTGTTCTTTTGGTTCTCGTGTCCTGAATGTTCTTTATATTTACATAACCAGAAGAGAAGAAGCATAGAATCGTGGGGTTGTATGGGGGGTTAGTGTGGGGTTATATAGGGGGGTTAGTTTGGGGTTATATAGGGGGGTTAGTGTGGGGATTGTAGGGGGGGTCAGTGTGAGGGTTATATGGGGGATTAGTGTGGGGGTTGTAAGGGAGGGTCAGTCTGCGGGTTGTATGGGGGATAGTGTGGGGGTTGTATGTGGGGTTAGGATGGGGATTGTATGGTGGGTTAGTGTGAGTATTATATGGAGTGTTAATGTGGGGGTTGGATGGGGGGGTCAGTGTGGAGGTTGTATGGGGCTCAGTGTGGGGTTTGTATGGAGTGTTAGTATTGAGGTTGTAATGGGGGGGTTAGTGTGGGGGTTGTATGTGGGGTTAGTATAGGGATTGTATGGGGGGTTAGTGTAGAGGTTGTATGGAGGGCCAGGGTGGGGTTGTATGGGGGGATCAATGTGGAGGTTGTATAGGGGGTTGGTATGTGGGGGTAGTATGGTGGGGTTAATGTTGCGGTTGTATGGAGGGTCAGTGTGGGTGTTGTATGGGGGGGGGTCAGTGTGGGAGTTGTATGGGAGGGTTAGTGTGAGAGTTGTATGGGAGGGTTAGTGTGGTTGTGTACTATAGCCCTCCCTATTTTACTTTTCCCATTGTCATGTAGAGATAGAGTAAGGCTGAGGAGAACCCTAGACATGGTAGGAGCTTTAACCACCCATCTTTGACATTGACAAGGTTTGCAATTGGTGTACAAGAAGTCTCCTTTCCATCATGCACCTACAGCCAATGGCCAACTGGGATCCTTGGACATCCCATGGACCATAAGCACCTGCCTTGTACGTGACCAAGCTATGCCATCATGGTCATTCCATTCTGTAGGGCAAAGTGAAGTGAATGAAAAGTTGGGTGAACTTGTTTGGTGAGAATTCTAGAACTGCCCAGATCCCAAGTTTCTGAAGATCTTGAATTCTCTCCCAACTTTTTTCTAAACTATTGGAATCCAGTCCTGCTTGCACTGACTTTTTGTCCTACGGCCCTGCCTGCTTTGCTGTCCACATTGTCATGGTCATACTACTACCTCAATCCCAATCTTCTGAGGAACCCCTATTGTCTGATAAACCTTTACTTTCTGATGACCTCCTGACCTTGCAAATCAGATTCCAGCTTGGCTTTGGAAAAACTAAAAATTTACAGATCTGATGGATGTGATAGGATGATCTGATGTCTACTTTGCTGTCATGGTCATTTTATTCAGGACCAGCATGACTGGAGTGGAGCTTTATTTTCAGGTGGCGAAGATTGGCTGACTTTCATGTTTGCTCATAGTCATATCACTAGCTGTCAATCAAAGGAGCTCACAATCTACTGTCAGTACCTCAGTTAAGTCTTTAATATAGTCTAAGGTCAATTTTGGGGGGAAGCTAATTAACTGCATGTTTTTGGAACATGTGCGGAAGCACAAACACGGGGAGAACCTGCAAACTCCATGCAGATAGTGTGATAGGAGTAGTGCAGGACCTGGCACTGCAAAGGTCAGAACCTGCAAACTCCATGCAGATAGTGTGATAGGAGTAGTGCAGGACCTGGCACTGCAAAGGTCAGAACCTGCAAACTCCATGCAGATAGTGTGATAGGAGTAGTGCAGGACCTGGCACTGCAAAGGTCAGAACCTGCAAACTCCATGCAGATAGTGTGATAGGAGTAGTGCAGGACCTGGCACTGCAAAGGTCAGAGTTCTAACCTCTGATCCACTGTGCTGCTCGTTCCAATGTGGTTGATCTTCAGTTCAGTGTCTCCAAACTTAGAATTTGAGTTTGGATTGCTCGAATTTCAGGTTCTGAGTCGAAAACAAGTGCAATCAGAAATATCCAACCAGCAAAATTTGTATTTTTTGTAAATAGGGGGTGTCATTGGGGACACAGAGGGATCGTAGAAGCGTTGAGTGTATTACTGTAAGCTAAGCCGCCACCCTATAATAGAACCCCTTTTTATCAAAAACAGTAGCAGGAAAAGCAGGAAACGTTCTCTTCCCCCATCAGCCCCCGGTAAATAATCTCTCCGAAATGATATTAAACATTTTGGCTGACACTGGTTCTCCATTAAATGAGTTCTACTCCTCACTCATTGTGAATAATTTATGAGAGGAATTACAGTGGCTAAAACAAAATTGTGTTCTTTATAGTCAGGACATTTTTGCGCAAGGTTCAGTCAGCACATTTTCAGAAGCACGTCGCCCGAAATCATATTACTTCTGAACAAGAAAATTGCGATCAGGTCTGAGACGCCGTGTGCTCCTTCACCGGGGCACATTTGTTTTACCACTTCAGCTGGCAGGTCTGCAATGTATTTAAAAATTAATTTTTGTTGTTTTGGAGGGACGAATTCTGCAAGTTAAAAAAAAATGGCCTCTTTTTCTGTTTTAAATAAAGTTTTGAATATTATTTGGAGAAAAGTTTTACTATAGCCAAAAGTAAGACCGCCATATCAGTCAAGTAGATGACAGAAGAGTAGCAATCAGCTCTGGTGTCCTCTAACCTTTGACTCCCAAGTTGTCGGGTTTGGAGCAGATGACTATCAGGGGTTGGGTGATCGTTCTCATAAGAGGACCCGTCAAAGAGTCATCTCTCAAAGTCTCTGCATGAACTGACACTTCCAGTGGTGATCTCCCATTGGTATCAGTGGTTCCTCCCACTGACTATATTAACATAAACATATACCAATGTTCTCCCCCAAATTTTTTTAAGCTAGCTGGGAAGAAGCTATGGGTGGTTGGTGGCCCCTGTATTGTGACCCACCCAAACAGCTGGGTGGTTACTGAAGAGTACTGGGTAGTGCTCCTGGCTAAAAGGGGCTGGGGAGAACACTGCATGCTCTATAGGCAAACCTTTTAAAGTCATGGCTCCCCATTGGAGCCACCATACCACCCGCCATACCACTAGACCAACCAAGATTTCCATGTAGGTCTGAGCACGTCATTTGGCCAGTTAGTCATCAAACACAACATTCTTGGTAGGCCAAGAGTCACGTGACCTCCATATTTGGAAGTATCATATTTTTCTTGGGTAAAGTTTAAAGAAAAAAGGTGAGGTATGGCATCTTATGGTTCCTGGTGTAAAGTGAGTCATTTTGCCATGTATGCTGTACCATCAACAAGGCAACCCTGGACACGTGTCTAGGACCTCAATGATCTCCAAGTCCCACTATTACCTTCATATTATTATAGTAGATATGAGAAATGGTGCAGATGGATAATGCTGTCTACCTTCGTATTACTTTAAAGAAAAGGTGGCAACTAGTGTCTTATGGAGGCCAAAGACAGTGTAGACCCGTTTTACTCCCGAGTTCCTCCAGAGGTTCTTTGAGCAATGAGCAACTTATGCCTCTCAGGTCACTTCAATTGTCACCAATGATCTTTTTGGGTATCTGTAAGGGTGAAAATCTTCTCAATGACCAAATATGTAAGAAGAATTCTTCCCATTGACCACCAAGGTAATGTACTGTGGGCTGTGAATATAGTAATTATCCCTAAGACCTGAAAGTTATTGTAATGGTACCTCCTTGTTCAATAGGTTGGGAAAGGTTGGTATGGACAATGTACATAAGGAGGGCTCTTCTCTGCCAATTCCCTACAAATTTTGCTTAAAGGGATGGGAGATGGGGATGAGCTCAAAGCTGCTTCCTTACCTAGGACCTAATTCTGCCCTAATCTATCTTTGATCTTCAGTTACACCACCCCAAAAATTAAACTCTGTGCCACATTGTCAGCCAATATTACTTCTGAGCCCAATGGATGCCTACAGGTTGGTGAATAAAGTGTAAGGCAATATTTTTGGTGTAGGCTTTGATGACAACTCCCCTGTGCTTACTATGGGCCCAACTAATAGTAGTTGCTAGCTATATGCACCAAGGGAGACCACCAATGGGGACGGTGGGGGTAATATGATATCATATTTAGGTTTCTAGCTGCATTGGAACATTTGATGCATGAGCACAGTCGGCATGAGAGTGACAACACTGCCCAGTTTTCAGAAATGTGGCAAAACCATTGTCATATGACCTGTCACCAACTTGGCATCCCAGGCCAATGGATACATTTTTTTGTTTAGAAGATCACCATTGGGGAAACCCAACATCATAGATTGACTTAACTTTAAATAATGAAAACCACCAAATTTGTACATTTTCATTTTCTTCTTTGTGGCCTTTAAAACAAATTCAAAGCTTTCTAGGCCCTTTCTGAAGCCAATATTTTTAGCATTGACAAGCAAAGATTAAACAAAGCCCATCGTAAAGCTTCCATCGTGTCTGAAGGCCGTGTCTTGCGTGCCGGTGTCCTGACTCAAACCATAACAACCTGTGAGTATTAAACCTTTTTTAAACAGTGGGCTTCAGTGGAGCAAAAAATGCTGCAAACTATGTAAGTTGTGATATCTCTGCCTGCAAGAAAGGATATAAACGTAAAAAAATACATTTTTATAGGAAACTTTGAGAGACCATGGCTAAGCAGCCTTGTAAGCTCCTAAATCTCCGTATCTGAGGGAAGATTTCAGCTCTAGGAACTTTGCCTTCATGGTGGAACGTCTTCTCAAATATTCCGACAATGTTTTACCCAAAGAAGTACTTTTCACCTCCAATCAACTAGTGGAAATGTTATTCATATTTAATAATGTACCATTGGATGTATTTATGTCGACTTGGTGCCATGGAGCTAAGAGGCCACCAGGAGAAGAAGAAATTGAGGACACCTCAACACCATTCTTTTAAGGATCTAATAATTCTTATTACACACGCTGATAACATGCAATGTAATTATTTATATGAACATGTAAATCTGTATTTGTTTGAAATACTGTAAATATTTGTCCCCAGTTCCACCACCCACTCGTGTCTCAATCATGGACACTGGATATCAATACATAGCTGTCCTTGAAAGGGTAGCCAAGAAAATATATAAACCAGCAGTCAGAAGTATAAAAAGATTTCAGATTCAATAAAAACAGGTTTTGTATAAAATAATACTCTTAATTTGTATTGAATTGCAACTGAGCAATGGTATATCAAAGAGTTGTTAGCTATTTTGGAACCAGGCTGTGCTAATTGGGCGATAACGGTTGTTCTCACAGGTCTTG
>NC_092861.1:4851322-4940775 GCF_032062135.1 Pyxicephalus adspersus | reverse complement strand
AGAAGCGAATCCATGAAATATAATTAGCGCTCGGCGGATTACTGGAGAGTTTAATTATTTATACAGAGAGGCAACAACCACTTTGATAAATATTCTGTCTTTCTGTCTTTCAAATACCCCATTGACTTATTATTTCAAAAGGAGTAAAAATAGAAAGTAAAAAAAAAAGGAATCAAACAGCGCCCTGTATAATTAATTACGGAGTGAAAAAGAAGTAAACGCCAGCGGTGGAACGAGTGGAGATCAGGAGGGAATTTTATTCCTTTCTAGTGGAGGAAGATCATCGTGATGGGAAATGGAACATTGGGGGTCTGTCTTTTAATGGGGGTAATACTACGCTGGTTGGGGTACGGAGGACCCACAGCTAAAATGGAGTATGTGCGTTCACTGGCCAACCAGTGGGGTACAATCTCAGTAAGGCCCCCTTGGCACTTGTATGGGCCACTTCCATTTTTTCTCTGCAATGCCCAGTAGTGCCATGTGGTTCCCTCAGTCCGCCCTCTGAATGACATTTTAACCCTTCCCTGCTGTATCTGAATCTTTTTTATGATAGTTTTCATCTCCTATGATTCTTGTCTTTAAACCTTCACCCATGATATGTTCTCCCTAACCTTGAGTGTTAGTAGCCAATCACAATGCAATACAAAGACACCGCCGACACACCAAAGGCGGACTTTTATCTCCATCAGGACTTTGATCCTTCAACTCCTAAGATATGAAGATGAGTCCATTGTGTCTCCTGAATGTAATATTAATATTTTCATGTAACATTTATCAGGCGCATTATACTAAATGCTAACAAGGGCGGCTGAGTGGTTCTCCGAGCTGCCAATTCCCACGTGTGGCGGCTGGACTGCTAAAATCACAATGCAAGGCATGCAACATTTAGGCAGCCATTGTTAACCCTTTCAGAACCTTTTTATTTCCATTTCTAGTTTTATAGGAAAAGATACAAATTTCAGTTCAAAGGAAATATACAAAACCCTAAACCATTGGATAATCCAGAGGAAGGTAAAGAAAACCCCCAAACCATCGGATGATTCAGAAGAAGAAAAAAAACCTTAAACCCAAGGATGATCCAGAGGAAGGAAAAAAAAACTAGTAGATGATTCAGAGGAACATAAAAGAAAAATTAAACCCGTAGATGAGGTGATGTGATTTTATTTTATTTATCTTTATTTGAGCAGTGTAAGAAAAAGAAAACTCCTAAAGCCATAGATGATCCAGAGGAAGGAATAAAAACCTAAAGCTTTGGGTGATCCAAAGGAAAATTCAAAATAACTAAACCTATAGATGATCAAGAAGAGGGTAAAAAAAAACTAATCCCATAGATCGGGCATGTCCAAAGTCCGGCCCGGGGGCCAATTGCGGCCTTTGTTCAAATTTCCACCTGCTCGCAGCCTCTGTCAAAAAATCAATAATTTGCGCCCCACCAGCACTGTTGACCACAGTATAAAATACACGCATACAAAAAAGCTATTTTATATTTCATTAGAGTTGATTGACCGCCTTGCAATTATCGGCCTGCTACTCGGCGGGCATGTTCGTCAGGACGGGGGGCCCCATGTGTGCACAGGGAATCCCCTACGTCATAACAGTGGGCATGTGCCGTGCGGGACCCGGGCGGACCACGCCCACTCTGATTCTAAGAATATGCTCTGCATGAAGCCCGCACTGACACCGGACTCCATGCACATGGAATCCCTCACGTCACCCTGGTGGGCGTGTGCTGTGCCGGACCCGCCCAGACCACACCCACACTAACTCTGAGTACGTGCTGAATGGTAGGCCCCCACACATGTTCTCCTTACCAAATCTGGCCCTTTTTGCAAAAAGTTTGGACACCCCTGCCATAGTTAAAAAAATCCTTAAACCTGTGACTGATCCAGAAGAAGATAAAAAATAACTAAACCCATAGATGATCCCAAGGAAGCTAAAGAAAGACCATTAGGATACATAGGCCATGCAAATGATCAGATTGCCTTAAAGCCCCCCTCCCCCCAAAAAAAACTACAAGTAAAATGATACAAATTCAAGTTTAACCCATCATATAAAACCCTACACCACTGGATGATACAGAGGAAGGTAAAAAAAGACCATTAGAATACATGGGCCATGCCAATGATCAGGTGGCTTTAAAGCCTCCCCCCCAAAATAAAACTACATAGAAAAAGGTGAAAAGTTCAACCGACATATACAGAACTATACCCTTAACCATTGAAAGATCCAAAGGAAGGTAAAAAAAAAACTAAACCCATAGATGTTCCAGAGCAAAATTTAAAAAAAAAATACCCGCCGTGATCCAGATGAAGGTAAAAACAGACATAATGAATAAGTCATGCAATTTATTAGGGGGGTTTACCCCCCCCTTTCCAAGTGTGGCCATTAGGTTAGAGTTGACATAAACCACCCTCAGAAACCAGGATATAATAGGAATGCTTTGAGGTTGACAAGGTACACATAGGCTGGGAGCTTGTTGTTAAGGTACATCACAGGCAGCATTCCCATTAGCTGGAAATGGTTATGGGTGGTCCATGACATGAATTGCTTGTGACAACAACCAGCCAATGAGAACACTCCCCATAGTCCACCTAACAATGTCAGCTGGTTTTGGGTTCAATGCTTTCCACTCATGGGTTTTTAATGGGGTACAGACTAACCCCAGGCCCGTGCCCTGTCTAGTTATAATATCTCATCCGTCTGGGAAGCCCCTCAGTCCCATTGACCCGCCTCCACCCACCACCACCATCAGTGTGCTGAGTGTTGTCCCCCCCCCCCCATCATATTTATTTTACAATTGGACCTTCCATGCACTATAAATCTGCCCCATAACCTTTTATTCAATAAATCTGCCCTCCAGTCTCTCCTTCAAAAAAATCTGCCCTCTGGCTTCCCCTTCAGTCTTGCACAGTTGTAGCGGCTCCTCTCCTGGACTGGGATTGCTTCCTCTGATTTCACTGTGCACTGTGAGCTTTTTACACTGTACATTAGAATCTGCAGCAAGGCAGATAGAGCTCCGCCTCATTTCCTGGTTTGAGGACGTCCAGCATCATCTAGCCCGCCCCTCCCCAGCCTAACTGTCCCTGACCCAACCTCTTTCATTTTATAAATTTCAGTTCTTTCATACATTGAGGCTCAGCATCACATATCGGCATTGCCTTGGATGTTGTGCAAGCAAAATACACCCTTCCTAGCAACTGCCACTCCTCCATACTGAGATAGGGAATTTTTATTATTGCACAACTCTACCCAAGAGCTAGCTCACTGCTTGCATCTTGGCTTGATGGGCAGGGTGCTGTGGCGTTTTTAGGGGGCACCCTGCCAACCCTTTCCACAATATATGAATATCCGCATGGCATAGAGAAGCACAGAGACCTAGTGATGAATTATTCTCCCTCTAGTGATCACACAGCAACATTGCAACTTAATAGCAAGTCTCATGTTGAGAGGCAACAGGGGCTGATTTGTGTCAAACATTTGTGAACACAGCCAGCACTTCAATCCAGGAAGTCCATGGTGACCCTGGATGATTTCTGAACAAAAATGGCAACTTCCTTTTGGATAAAAACAACACAAAGAAATTCTCAAAGGGAGAACTGTGCTTTATTTAAGTGCTAACAAATACCTGGGAATCTTATATTTACACACTACTTAAATTGAAGACTTTGACAAAGCTGCTAAAGCTTTACAAGTTCTATCAGTACACATCATTCTTATACAAGTTGAATCCTGCATCAATAAAGCCTGGAAACCGTTTCTTCTCTTCCCCAGAAACAACGGCCATGCAGGTAATCTGCAGGAATCTGCGGGAACTCCTCAGCCTGCTTCCCATATTCTTCAATAAGACATTTCCCATAGTGACTAATCAATGTGAGGAGTCACATTAGCAATGGATATACGAGAAGAACCCTCCTGGTGGAGGAGGGAAACAGTGGAATTCCTAATTGGCTAGTAACAGAGTGAATCATTGCTTATGCTGAGTGAAAGCTTTTATATTCTGTTTGAATACTCCAAGCCGGAAGTCGGACAGACTGGAATTTCTGCTTGTAAACTTCAAATATTGAGTATATAAACATCATACATGAGCCACATATAACATAAACAGCTGTTATCATTTCATGGGACACAATAATACACACAGCTCAAAAAAAAGAAAAAAGAAAACAAAATCACATGACCTAAAAATGTTATTACAAAAAAAGAGCCTTGGTTTAGGCTCTGGTCACACCACTAGATGGCGATGTGTCTTCATGTTACGTGAGTAACAAACTCACGCCATGTGAAACATTGAGCCTGATTTACCGAAGCTCTCCAAGATTGGGGAACATCCATTATTATGGGTGAACCCGGGTGATGGATCTGGTCCAGGATTACAAATAAAAAACAAATTATTTTTAAGAAATCCACTCTGAGTTTGCCGAGTCACCCAGTTTCTCCTATGATAGTCTATCTTCTTCAGTCTTGGGGAACTTTAGTGATTCAGGCCTTTTGAGTACTTCATTGGGAACACAATTATATAAGAATGGTCAATGGGAACCAAAATCATAACCCAACTGAGGGTCCCCCAAAGATAAATACAACCAAACCACCAAACTGGTTATACTGGATGATCTTCCAGGCAGCAGAACATTCACCCTAACATCTCCAGACTTGGTCATATGTGGACTTGCAGTCATCTGTAAAAAGAACAGGATACTATGGTGCACCTTCCGGTTCTGGTGTTCCTTGGCAAATGCTAACTGAGTTGTGTAATGCCGGTATGTGGGCACTAGAGGGCATTAGGGTGATATGCCACCATCATGTTTTTCTTTATAGGTTGGGCAGAAACATGCGTAGAAGTGACCCATTGGAGGTAATCTTGTAGAGCTCTGGCAATGTTCCCCATGTTCCTCCTCATACGAACACTTAGATTCTCTGCTGCTGGGACTTTGCCCTCCACGACCCTGTCGCGTTCTCCTGGTTTAAAGGTCTCCTGGCATCATCTCCATGCACTTTGGGCTCAGTGAACCTTTTTGAGACAACACGCATGGATGGGTCATAATGGAGGATCTAGACTTTTTGGACTTCAGATACCATCTCATGCCACTAGCCAAATGCAAGACTGATAAGTACTCAGGAACCATTTCCTTGGGGGTTGGCTTGTTGTTGCCCTGCTGTCCACCTATTGAGCATTCATTTGCACCCAAGCAGGGGAAATTGATTCACAATCCTTTACATGTCCAACTAGACAGATTGATATCCCAGAAGCCTGATTGACTTGATGTTTATTGAGTGTGCTTATAACCATCTCTACTTTTCGCTGATGACTTTTTACCAAGGTCTACCCATGGGAATTTCTTCCCATTCGGCCAATAGGACATTTATAAGTCAAGTATTGATGTCCGCATTGGGATCTGGTTTAAAATAGGGATTCAATTCATTCAAAAGCTATTTAGAAGGGTGGAGGTCAGGGTTCTACAGTTCCTCCAAATCAAACCATCATATCTCTAAGCTGGCTTTGTACACAGAGCACTGTCATGGTGGAAGGGAAAAGGGTCTTCACCAAACTGTGACCACAAGGCTGGAAGAGCACCATTATCTTCAACAGTGCTTCTCAGCCAGGGTTATTCCAGAGGTTGTTTGGGGTTCCTCGAGCAATTTGGACCCCTCGGGTCAATTGAAATGATACCAATGTTCTATTTGGCTATCTGAAAGGTGACATACTTCCCAACGGCTTCCAATGTACGAGGCATTGTGCCCACCGACCACAACAATAATATACCGTGAGCTATGGATATAGTAATTGTAGCCGGGGTTCCCTGAAGACCTACAAGTTCTTTCAAGGGTTCCCCCATATTATAAAGGCCAAAGTCTGGTCTACATAAAGTTTGAATGATGTAATATTAGCCAAACCCTCAACAGGAGACACCTGAACTCCATCGTTTGAAAGGAAGTCCACATTAATTTGTCCTCAAAGCTTTGACCATACAATGCGCAAAGCAGATGTCATATTTTCATATTGCCCCTTGTACCCCTGAAACAAAAAATGAGAATGGCACAAAATGCTCAGAATATTTCCAGTGACAATTCTGTAAAAACAACAGATGGTACCGAGGTAATCCAAGCACAGTTACTGATAATTAGAGGTTTCATTTCTGCAACGGTGATCCTAAAAAAAAGGTAAAAGACAAACATTATTCTAAGGTGATTTTTTTTTCCATCGTATGAGAAAACAGACAAAGGGAAATATTTACAGCAAACAGAATAGCTGAAGACGCCGAGCTCCGCGGGCACTTTATTAGGTAAGGCGGCTCGTTAACTCAAATGGCCAGACACAGCTGAGTGGTTGCAGCTCACAACATAAAATAGTCAGACATGGTCATAATGTTCTGCTATTGTTCAACCAGAGAATGGGGAAAATCCCAATCTGTGACTGGGGAATATATATATAAAATGTTTTATACAGCTTTAACTTCGTATTCCCACATTTCTCCAGATGTACAGACCCAGGAACTTGGCACAGAGATGGTAGGAGACCATCATAGTGGTCACAGTAGATTCAGAAATTCAGTTCTGGGATCGTGGGAATCCTTCACATTGGGCACAGTAGGTATGCAGACTAAGGAACTTTGTGCAATAATGCTGGAAACAGCCCATCTTGGCCACAGTAAATGTACAGACCCAAGAACTTTGCATAGGGATGCTGGGAAACCATCATAATGAATACAGTAGGTGAGAAGACCCAGAGATTCTACATAATGGGCACAGTAGGCAGGCAGACTGGGGAACTCTTTGTAGGGATGGTTTTACCTCGAAGCCCAGGGGCTCAGTGCTGTGATGGGGTAAGTCAGGTGTACAAACCCAGGAACCTAGCATAGGGAGGGTAAGAACCTTCTCCACATCCGAACAGTTGTTTGAAAGAAAGAACGATAAAAAAAGAAAGGCTTTAGGAGTATATAAGGTTAACATGAAGCAAATTTAGCTCAACTGGACAAACATGTCTAAAAAAAAACATAAATTAGTGAATATGTAAAAATAATCCAAAAGATTGCCTTTAAATTCTGAGGAAATACAGTTGTCTCTTCTTTCCCGACGTGTTTCGCCATTTAGCTTCTTCAGGGGAAGGTTGAGATTCTTGGATGACACCAAGAGTGGAAATATTAAGGATTATGGGTAAGGGTATGGAGTAAGGGTAAGGGTTTTATGGGATTAGGGTATGGAGCGAAAGAGTGGTTAGAATTTGGAGAAAATCCCATGTATTCGAACCAATATGCCCAGACCTATATATGCTAGGTTGTGCCAGGGAAATACGTAGTATTGGCCAAGAAAATCCCAAGAGGTGTATAGGGGTAAATCAGAGCTTGCAATGGAAATGCGGAATATATGGAATATTTCACAGCCTGTGTAGAGACTGCCCAGCTACAATTGGCCACACCTGTTCATTGCTTCTTTAATGGGACATCTTCTGGGGCTGGATAAGGGTGCTTTAGGTGCACTGATCCTTTATTTTTTATCTATATATATATATAAAATGCATACAAAACACCTTTATATATGTAATAGACTTAAAATTAGACTTAAATAAGTGAAATTTCTATATTTTCATATATCCTAAAGCAGATCCAGGATTACTGGATTACCCAGATTCTCCCATGATAGTTTATCTTCTCCAATATCGGAAAGCTTTAATAAATCAGACCCAATAAATCCAAGAAGCTAACATTTTCCGAGGGTGTACTTACTTTTTCTACATGACCGTAACTACATCGATTGATGTTCTTTTTATATCTGGAGTTCAGCTTTAAAATGTAAGCTGCTTTGTTGTTACAGAACCTTTATTATGTATTTGATATTTAAAGAAGATTTAGTGTGGTTAAAAGGTTGGCAGTGCCAGGATTTAATCACCTGAAATGTGCAGAGTAATTTGGCTGCGTTCTGCTAAACTCTTACATAACGGTCCTGGCTGAGCGGCCTATAAATAGCATGTGAATTGTGCTCCCTGCCGGCGGTCTGCCACGGCAGACATGCTGTATACACTGCTATGACGGCGCTGCACAGACAAAGGAGGGGAAGTGCATTCACCCACAATGAATACAATACGGATGCACAGGGATGAGCAAATCACACAGGATCTTTTTTATATTTTGGATAAAATTTGAAAGGGTTATTAATACTCCTGTTTATTTGTTGCTGTGACCCCACCGGAGAAATTCACACTCTGTATTGTCCTGAATGTGATGACCACCATAGAGTTAAAAAGAATGAATGAAACAATTTTTGGTGAATCGAAGATAGAATTGTCTACCTCTTCTCACCTTTTTTGCCCTCCTTTTCCCTAGTAGACAAATGTAATAATAAATTAATGAAACACCTTTTTCTGCCATATTTGCTTTTACCCTAGAAATATCACCTGCAATGCTTCTATTCTGCCACTAGATGTCCTCAATCTGCAAGCCTAGGCAGTCATGAACCCGCCCCCAGTCTGTGAATGGGCAGTAAAAAGAGAAGCAGCATAGAGATCAGGTAATCACACTATTGACTGGTTGGTTTTTAATATTGTTAGTTCCTTATATTGTCATATTTAGGTACTTGCATTACACTTACACGAAAAAAAAGATCTATTAATGTATACAGAGCTGCATTAATTTGTGTATTTTATATTTGCCTGGGAAACATGATAATAATCATTAACAATATTTGCTCAGTGAAAATGAGCTACAGATCCTCTTAAACAATTCTGTGACTGTAGACAGCGGTAAATGGCTATCATCTAAATGGGAAAGCCATAAAAAAAAGATATGTGTGTTCAGGTGAAGCTGTGCAGGCGGCAGGCAGGAATAACATCATGATATTTCAGTAGTATGACGAATGACTTCATTTATTTCAGCAATCATTTGCTATTAGAAACAAATACTTTGCTTCAGTCATATCCCTGAGAGGCGATACCACGGCTTCCTAAGCAATGATATCATTTGGAAATACTTCTGCCATTCTACAAGCTGTGCCGCGATATGATTCTTTATTTTAACATGAAAGTAATAAAACTCAGCCTGCCGAGATGAGAAAAGCTTCTGAAACAAATGAAAGGAGTCATTAGGTAAACTCAGTGCCCGAATAATAAAGCACGACTCTGGTCTTTTTGATGAAACTTGTTTTTGGTTCAATGTGCGTCACCTTCATAGGAAATCTGAAGCTGCAAAAAAATAAAAAATAAAAGTCCGAATAAAATTAAAAAGGATGCTTGTGTTGCCAGGCTCACCTTTAGTCTGCAGCTGTCTCTTGTAGTTCTTCTTCTCCACCACTAGGCGTTCTCCAGGTTAAAAGAGCACACATTGCCATACACACCCCAGTAGTACTATGCTGCCATTTGTGTATGATTAAGTAAATTCTGACTATTTTGGAGGACAAGCTATCTCTATAGAGAAGTGTTGGCTGGAGCAACCTCAAAGGAGGATGCATTCTACCATACCTGGAAGTAAAAGACAGCAACACCTAAATACCTCCCCTGACCTCCTAACACCCAAAATGATCATGAATGAACATATGGCGTCAAAGTTTAGAAATTATGTATAGACAAACTGTCACCAAAGATGGTCATTTGACAGTGGTGGCTTTCTAAACACAATGACTTTCTATTGGACTTTAGAGGACAACTCCACGTTCTAAATGTTCTTCCATTAATATTATTATTAAACAGGATTTATATAGTGCCAACATATTACACAGTAATTTGTGGCATTGGAGCCCAGAGATGTAAGTGTTCTAACATACCTGGGGGTGTTGGATGGCAATACCCATCTTATTTGCACCATTTGTACCTAATAAATAATATGGATGCTAGCATTGTGTTGGTTGGAGTAACCTCAGAACCCAGAAGAGGACTAACATGTTCTAACATACCTGGAAGTGTTAGATAGCAACACCTATATACCTCTTATTTTTAATTTCTAAACTAATCATGACGGGTTGTATGGGGGTCAAAGTTTAGGAACGATGGTGGCATGGACAAGCCATCACCAAAAGAGGTCATTTCCTGGTGGTGGCTTCCTAAACACAATGACCTCCTATAGGACATCAAGGGACAACAACACATTCTAAATTTTTGTGTGTAAAACAGCCTTTCTTGACCTTTTAAACATGAGGGAACCCCAGAAATAATTTTCAGGTCCACGGCTTAAGGTACATTGGTGTGATGGTCAGTGGGAGAATGCTAGCCATTAGGAAAAATGCCATGCTTACAGAAAGCCAAAAAGATCACTGATGCCAGTTAAACTATCCCAAGAGGCACAAAGTGCTCATTGCTCAAGAAAACTATAGCAATCTTTAGACGAACCCTTAAAGAACACTGGTGGGGAGTTCCATGCTTCTCTGACCCTCAATAATTCAGCTGGAACCATTGGAGAATACCCATTGTGTTCTGGTATATGGAAGCATGTGACCTTCTCTCTCTCCCGGGGTACAGAGTCTGATTAATCAGTCACCAGACCTGAATACCATCAATCTCTGATAGGGAAACTGGGCAGCACTGGTAGGTTAAGGATCAATGGTCCAGAAGCTGTTCTTCTAGAAGAACCAGACACTTTGTCCATTGAATGTCTCTTTAATACCCATACCAAAGGATTGCTTAGCCTATACATTCTGTGGGTATCTGACTACTATGCATTGGCCACTGTTCAGGAAATAGACCAGACACCATGACCTACATTAAATGATGAGAACTTCTTTGAGTTCATTTAAGCATTATTATGAATCCAGACATAGGATAGTCAAAGGATTGGAGTGAATAAAGGCCAGGTGCTTTGTGCCAGATGGACCACGTTCTCCTCTCCATAGAGAACATTTTATAACTGTCAAGTCTGCTCACGTCTCCTGATCAACACAACCAGAACAGACAAACAGCACAAACACAAAACAAACACCGCCACAGACATAAACACCCTCTGCTAGGAAAATATCCATTACCATCTAGGCTCTTCTAAATATAAAATGATACCCCAGCTGCACGCAAATTCCAAGGATGTTGTGTCCTTTGAGGTCTGATGCACTTTGAATTTATTCATTTGTATGATTTCTGTCTGATTAAAGGGCAGCTCCAGCTCTCAGTTCACTGAGCCAGGTTCTCAATGCATTGCTGAAATAAGTATAGGGGTTAATTTAGCTCCTGAAAGAGTTGTAAAGGAATGGATGTGCCCGGTGACCTGCCAATAGACATTGACAGGTTGGCAAAGCTTGCTCATAGATCCAGCTTTGAGTTAAACTCCTGGGAACTCTATTGGTTGGTATTTAATTTTGGCCATGTTAATAGGGAGCTATTATCCAGCAATGGACATGGTAAGCCAATGCCATGGGAAATACTGAACCACATTGATCATATTAAAGAGAGGGTCCATTGACTCTTTTACGGAGAGGTGGATTATCCATGCCTTGAAATGACTGCCTCTTGTAACTTATCTAAGGGCTAGGATTTGCAAAAGTTTCTAGGTTGGTTAACATGTGTCCAAATGTCATTTCAAACTTCCCATACTGGTGATGCCTACTCTAAGCTCCTACAAACCCACCAAAGTACCTCCACTCGCTTTTAAAGAGGGATTGGTCTTAACCGGTTTCTGGTAAATTAGAAAGTGTCCTTCTCGAGGCTCTGAGGTTCATTCGGTTTAACGAAAAGGTAGAAGGTCACACACTTCTCCAAGGGTTCTAACTGAGTTATTGAGGATCAGAGAAGCTTATGTAGGAGGCTCTACACTCTCCAGAATTGAAAAAATTTAGAATGTGCAGTTGTCCCCTTATGCCTTTTAGCAGGTGTTTTGGAGGTCACCACCAGCAAATGACCACCTTTGGTGACAGCTTGTCCATGCCACCTTCATTCCTTAGCTTTGACCTCAAACGTTCATTAATGATCATTTTGTAAATGGCTAATTACAGGTATTTAAGGGTTGCTATCCAACACTTTCACGTATGTTAGAAAGTGTGATCACCATAGGCAAAAATTTAGAATGTGTAGTTGTCCCCTGATGTCGTTTAGGAAGTCATCGCGTTTAGGTAACCACCAGCAAATGACCACCTTTGGTGACAGCTTGTACATGTCCTTATTGTTCCCAAACTTTGACATTTTAGAAATGGCAAATTAGAGATATTTCCAACAATTCCAGGTTTGTTAGAACATGTCCTCCTCGGGGCTCTGAGGTTCATTCAGATTCAAAAACTGCATCGTGGCAAGTGGAAAGGGAGAAGATTACATACCTTCTAATACCTGTACTGACTGAATGTTCTCCAAGGATTCTGAGTTATTGATGGTCTTGATTGTCAGATTTTCATTGCTGGAAATGATTATTCATGATCATCATGGGCAAAATCCACAGTATGCTGTTGTCCCTGATGTCGTTTAGGAGGTAATTTGTTTTGGAGGCCACAACCAGCAAATGGCCACCTTTGGTGACAGCTTGTCCATGCCACCATCATTCCTAATTTTTTTCCTAATTTTCTGATCATTTTATAAACAGCAATTTAGCATTGTTTAAGTGTTGCTATTCAACCCTTCCAGGTATGTTAGAACTTGTCCTACTCTAAAGTTGATCTGCCCAACAACCTTTGTCCTTGACTTATTGCTAGGAACTATAATAATTCTTAGGTGCAATTTGTGCAATTAAGCAGGTTCTACAAAGCCCATCCTCAACATTTTACCTGGCAAGTCTCTAAAAAATAGACCAGATCCACATTTATGTCATATCCACCCTCTCTCTCTCGATCCTTTAGATGCAAAAAGCAACTCAACCTTGGCTAGTTACATCCCCTCTTTTTTAAAGTGTAAGTTTCGATTTATTTGTCTTTAATGCTCCGGCATCTTGCAAAAGCTTGAACATTATGTTTGGGTTGACTAATCTCTCAGCGATCTTCTTGTTAAAATATGTCGCATTACAGGAAGATTTGTATCTTTAGTAGCAGGATAAATCATCCGTATTGTCTGGGTGAGAAAAGGTCAATTACATTTAGCCTTGTCCATTCAGTCAGAGTAATAGTTATAGTAGTCATATGTCTAATTAATAATGTGTATTTCCTGTAGGAGCTCATATAACCACTCAAGCAATGCACCCTTTGTCAACCATCAACTGACAGTACTAAAAGGGCACCTGTAATTTATTAAGATGCATCACACTGTGAAGGAAGAGGGTAGAGGAAACAGAGGTGTTGTATAGTGTGTGCTGATGATTTCAAAAAGATTTAGAAATAAGGGCACTGAATTTATTCTAGCAAATGACATAAAATGTATATATATATATATATATATATATATATATATATTATAATACTTGCCAGCTGTCATGGTTCTAGCTAAACCTGGCCATCTGTCCACAACAATATTCTTTGTAGAAAGTCTTCTGGCATGGGTATATCCATTACACTTCACCTGAGAGCTACCAAGAGGTGAAATCCAGTGGTTAGAATTTTGTATCCCTATGGACATAGTGGTCACAATGGTCATTATCAATGGAAGTTCATGAAATACCCACTAAACATAATAAAACTTTGCTTTGTTGTTGTTTTGAGCCCCCTAGTATACCTCTATTCACTACACTTCACCAGGGACTCCTGTGTTGGAGCCCCAGGAACACTGGATACTGTAGAGATGGCCATTGTATGGCTTTATTCACTTACATGCCCTTGGTTTGGAGCAAGATCCTGAGCTGCAAATTATATAGATTTATGAACAAAAAATTAATACTTTGCCTGGGGGGTACCAAGAGGTGACCTGGATAGACCAGAACTAATCATTGTTGAAAGAACCCCCATAGGTATGTCTCTATTCAATACAAATTACCTGGGAGATACCAAGAGGTGACCTGGACAGACCAGAACTAGTCATTGTAGAAAGCCCCCCCCCTCCCCAATGGGTATGTCTCTATCCAATACAAATTGCCTGGGAGATACCAAGAGGTGACCTGGGCAGACCTGAACTAGTCATTGTAGAAAGCCCCCATGGATATGCCTCTATCCAATACAAATTGCCTGAGAGATACCAAGAGGTGACCCGGACAGACTGGAACCTTTGTAGTAAGCCCCCCTCATTTGGTTTTGTCTTTATCCAATACAAAGAGGAGGATTCTGATGTGGGCCTTGAATCCCTATTACCACCAAAAAATTATGGAACAAATAGAAACAGGTCCCACGTTGACTCTGCAAAAGCCTAAGATACATGAAACTACTCCTGTAAAAGGCAACACTAGTCCATCTGCTACCACCATCTTTATTCTAATCATGACTGCTTTAGATGGAATATTTCATATGCTTGAGTGGTAATTTGTTCAGGTGAAAAGAAACTGAGTGTAATGTTCATCAGGATTTACCTTGTGGTATCTCCCAAGCAATTTGTACTGGATAGAGACATACGAAGGGGCTCTCTATAATGATTGGTAGTGAAGCACTAACTTCAATTAGAACTACACGGTTCCACCTTCTCTACTTTTATCCACTGGCTGTTTTTTAATGTTCTTGCTATCCTTTGTTTTTACTGATTTCAGTGAATTCCCAGCTGGTGTAGCCATATGCTGTCAATGCTTCTACCACTTGTCATCATCTCAGATGGAGGGTCAAACCAACACTCAGCTTGTGCTCCAGTGGATGGTGAACGTTATTATTATACAGCTGGTCCAAATGTCTTGGCTTACAATTCCATCTAAAGCTACGTGTGGAAATGATCAAGATTCACTCCTATGGAGCACAATGTTTTGGTGACAATCCTCTAATGTCCATTGGATGTCTTTACAGAGCTTTATACTTGCCTCGTTAGCATGCCTCATTCCAAACAATTTGACAAAATAAAATAAGTCTGGTTGTGTGAAATTCACTACTAATATTCCATGGTTGAATGAAAACCTTCGTATGAGTTGACTATGTAAGGAACTTACCCGTCCTGCGAGCCCGCGGTGTTCCTGGGGATCCCAGCCGCAGAGGGAGACGCCGCTGTAGCAGGCAGCATGGCCGAGGCTGCTGCTCTACTCGCAGCTTGTCTCTCTCTGCAGGCGGAGGGATCCGTCCTGGCCAAACTACTGTTCAGTCAGGCGGCATCCCTTGCATCCTTTCGGACGTGGTTACTGAAACTCCTGCTCTCAGCACTCCTTTCCATGTGCAAAGTAGTGCACGTGCTAGGGGTGCTGTGGGAAGAGGTGCGTGTGCTACCATGCGTCCCTCTTGTACCCCCCAAGGGCGTGGCACTCGGCTGCCTCGCCGTGGGGCCGGACATAGTTAGTTTAAATTCCCTGCGGCCGAAGGGGATTCAGTTAGTCTCCTATCAGACGCGCCATTTGCGCAAGGTCATTGGTCACTCTGGCCATTTAAGGAGACCCTGTCCTGTACACCATTGCCCGCTATAAGCCTCTGTGAACACAGTGTGCTTGGGTGAGTCCTTGTGTTGGTTTAAGTTTATCTGCTTTTGTCATCTCCATAGTGACCTGGTCTGAAGCTGACTCTGCTTGAACTCTGCCTGCCCTGACCTCGGATTGTTACTGACCATTCTGCCTGCTGCCTGCCCTGACCTCGGATTGTTCTTGACCTGTCTTTGCCTTACTCTCATGTACTTAGCTTGTTTGGACTTAACCCTTGTCGTGCTTTATGACATCGAATAAAGCCTGATTGAAGGATATCTGGAGTTGGTTGTGGTTTGTGTGCCCAGGCGCATTACAGACTACAGTTGAACTATTTGGACACAACTTTGACTGCTTGACCAAATGGCCAAAGGTGTGCCGAATATTGAGTTATGTTGTTTCTTCTGAAGTACAGACTACAATGATAAATTAGACATTTTTGCACTTTCAGTCTATTGACAACAGTTTGGGAATGCCCTTTTCTGTTCCAACACAACATGACACCTAACCAGCTCCATAAAATGGTTTGATTAGTTTGATGTGGAAGAATGTAAATGGCCTACACAAAACCCTGCCCATGACCTCCAATCCGGCACAGAATTTGTCCTGCACTGGGGGAACTTGGCTGTGCTACCAAGACCAATTCAAAATTACGGAAAAACCCCAGGAGCCCCATAAAAGGAGAATTGTTGAAGGTATGCTATAGTAATGAATAACTTCAACATTTGCTTTCCCTGCCTTAACAAGACAGATATTTCTCCAGCCAGAAAAAAATGTTGCTCATGCTTTAAGCAATTTATCAACTTAATAGAAAACATTTTCAGCATTTGAAAACATTTCTTGTAGTTCAGACGACAATAATGACTTGGAAAGGTTTTTATATTGAATCCTGGGGTAAATTTATTTATTTGTGTAATAACACCCATCTAACACAGTCCTAAAGAACATTAATATTCATAGGTAGAGTGACATTCCTGCATTTATAATCCTCCCTGTCAATATTACGAGGAAAAATTTCTGATTCCCATGATTTACAGGCGTGTCAACTGCCTGTCTTGCTTCAGGTCTAATGCAAATATTTTCTTTGACGATTGGAGTTGTATTTCATGCAAATGATTTTATTGAAGATCAGGAGCTGTATTTCATAGGCTCATAGCCTCTTCCTGACCGTGCTAACTAAAATATTGACAGTCCCTAGATAAATATCGGGAGAGGGATTCTAAAACACAAGACCTGCCAACATCAGTCTTTGTCTACCGTGGTGTTATCAGGTTGGATATCTAACAGGCTAATGATCATGCACCTACCGGTCAGGGTGGTAGGTGAATAGAAAGAGTGCCAATATCAAAGTGGTGGACAACACATGGGCCGGAAGGATTCTCCACCAGAAAATGTTTGGCCAATGTCATGTTCCTCGTTTTTTCAATAGAGCCATTTGTTTTTTTAGAACCCCTTCTACTTGTAAGTTGTTCCTATGAATTGGTCAGACTGGTAAAGAACCTTTCAAACTGAAAATGGGGTCCAAAAATGAACAGAGAATCAGGTTAAAAAAATGAACAACAAACATTTGGTGTATTTTTAATTGCCAATGTATTTTCACATTGCCAAAAAGGCCAGCATGACCAGGTGCTAGGGGGAAGCAAGGACAACTGAAAAAAGGGTGAGGTCATGTAGTCAGAAAAATGGTGGGGATTGGAGAGATTGAATTGTGGGGTTTGAGTAAGGGTAAAAGAGGTTAGACAGGAAAGGGGGGTCAGTTAGAGGGTGAAGGAAATAGTTGCCCTCCCACCTGCCTTTGCCGGAGAGTCTTAATGTAGTTGGTCCTTGGCAAATTGGTGCTCGGGGGGATCTTTGGACGTGTTGATGGTGAAAGAATCATCTCAGGGGTGGTATCTCCTCAATTTAGGGGTAAATGTGTTTTATTTTTAGTGGTGGTTAAGAAAGGGGACTGCAGATAAGGTCTTTGTTCCTGAGCCAGTGGGGTATTGTGCATCTGGGAGTATTAACATATAGATGGGGCAGACCCCCAAGTGGCATGATTGGGTAAACGTTGCCTTTGAAGACCTGCAACCAGGTAGTGGTTATACTGTTGTTGTTATATTGTTATTATTTGGTTATCTAACTTGTCTTTTATATTAGCTTGGTTATCGAAAAGATAAGAGGTGCGGCAATAAGGAATCCTGAAAGACCATTTCCCAAACAAAGGGTGCTGTCTAGTTATTTAGGCAATTGGAAGGTTAGGGAGTGACTGTTAGGATTGTTGAAAATGTCTGGAAAAACCCTCTTGGCTATTTGAGTCAAGAACCAAAGCCTCCATTAAGCTCACCATGGTGGAATATAGTGGCGTTATAGCTTCATTTCCTGATCATGTGCTCTTCTGTTAATCTACTACCTTGTGGTGACCTCAATGACCTTTTACCATTACGACAAATTAAGTGCACCTCCACCTCTTTATCCTCTGCTCATTAACTTTTATGAAGGTGGAAATGTTTGCTATTGGATCACTGATGCAAGGTTAAAAGAGGTTATTTCACAAAGAAGGAACAGTTTAGTGCTCTGGTACCCAGAACCATGAAACGGTCTCCATCTTATTGACCAATACTGCTTAATGCCTTTACATGTCTGTAGTACATCCTATATTATGGATACGGCTACTACTGACAAATCACCTGGGTTTAATTACACAGCAGGTCCCAAGAAGTTGAACAAGCTACTGACTTGAAATCAATGGCAAGAAGTCTTATCATTGCTTTCTCAGTTGTTTTTAGAAAGGTCATTCTTTTATAAGATCAATATGACTGACAAAGCTGTTGTATAGTAAAGGCAATAACACAACAGACTAATGTGGTCAATGGCATCCTCGTTCTAAGTTCCAATTTCCTATCTGTCTTCTCTTCTCTAATAGAATGACTATGTCTTTATTTCTATTATGTGATGGCCACAACATGCAGGCCCTTCCTGACAGTTGTCACAAACCCACCACTCTGTAGTTCAGAAGCTCGAATGATGCTGTAGTTAAAAGTAATGTGAGTTACTATCTACTTAGTCTGGTTCTCTTGGACCCAATCAGTATCCCCCACCCAGCCCAATCAGTAGGTCACTGTAATAAGTTTTGGGACATATAGGTCTTGAGTATTGAGCACAAAACTGGTATGTGGCAACGTCCAATACAGTATGGTGCGTGATAAGTACCAATGTGATTCCTTATGTAGTGAAGGGGTCCTTGGCCCTAGTAAAGTGGTCCTGTAAACTGATGAAATGGATCTTTCAACTTATAAAGGGATCCTTTTTCATAGTTCAAACAGTATGAACTAGTTAATGGTACAGTAGTCCTTTCAATGAGTGAGATGGTCCTATGAACTTGTAAGGTGGTACTGTGAACTGATAAAGTGGTCATATAAACTAGTATGGTGGTCCTTTTCATGAGTAGAAATCAGGTAGAGTACCAGGTCCTAGCAACTGGTAAATGGTCCTGTGAACTGATAAAATGGTCCCATGAACAGGTAAAGGGGTCCTGTGAACTGATAAAGGGGCCCAAAAAATGAACTAGTTACTAGTACAATGGTCTTTCAATGAGTGAACTGGTAAAGTGGTCAAATAAACTAGTGTGGAGGTCCTTTAAATGAGTAGAGTGGTCCTAGGATTTGGTAAAGTGGCACTCTGAAGTGATAAAGTAGCCCAAAGAACTGGTAATGCTATAAATAAAATAGGTATATAAGCTAGCTACTAGTACATCAATCTTATCAATGGGTACAGTGGTCCTGTAAACTAATATAGTAGTCCTGAAAAAGGATAAAGTGGTCCAATGTAGTGGTAAGTGGTTATCTGACTGATACAGTGGTCATACAAACTAGTTAAAAATATGCTGGTCCTATTACCCCGCATAGTGGTCATGTGAACTGATAAATTGGTCAAATCAACTGGGAAGTGGTCCTGTCAACTTATAAAGTGGTCATATAACATAATTACTAATATGGTGGTCTTATTAACCAGCATAATGGTCATGTGAACTAATAAAGTGTTCCAATCAACTGTTAAGTGGTCATGTGAACCAGTTAACTGGTTCTGTGACCAGCACATGTGGTTCTATGGTGGCCTTGTATATTAATATTTTATATTATTAAGAGTGGTCTTCTGAACCAATGAAGGGGTTCTGTAAACTGTAAATGTAAATCTTTGCTCAGGTAAAGAGGTCTTTTTACCAGTGGTGGTCATCTGAACTGATTTGATGGTCCTCACAATGAGTTAAGCAGTCCTGTAAACTGATAAGTGGTCCTTTGAACTGCTAACGTTGTCCTGTGAACTGGTGAGACGGTTCTGTAAACCGGTAAAATGGTCCTTTGAATTGGTATGATGGGTATCTTAATGAGTTAGGTGGTCCTATGCACTGGTAAGTGGTCCTTTGAGCTGCTGAAGTTGCCCTGTAAACTGGTACAGCGGTCCATTTACCATAAGTGGGCCTATGAACTAGATACTTGGTTCTATGAACAGGTTAGGTTGATCTGTAAACCAATTGAAAGATTTTTTTAAACATACCAGTGGTCCATTAAACAGGTAAAGTTGTCCCATAAACTAAATGAGTGGCCCCGTGACCTAGTAAAGTCACCCTGCGATCTGATAAGGTGATCAGTCTAACCAATTGTCTATTACATTGGATATAGTGATACTAGGCCCATTCAATGGGTAAAGAGGTCCTAAGAAATGATAAAAAGTTCCTATGAACTACTGAAGTGGTCGTTTGAACTGGTAAATGGTTCTTCAAATTGGGCAAGTGGTTTTGAAAGAGTGGCCTTATGACTTGTTAAGAGGTCTTACTAACCAGTACAATATTCAGGTGACCTGATATCATGGTCCTCTAAATATGTATGGTGGGCCTTCTAAACCCCCTGGAGGAAGTTTTGACTCTGGTGAATCATTTGACACCTTCATGCACTTTAAAATTTGCCATGGAATAAAAAATAGAATAGCTAATAATAAGCCGAGAGACGTTCCGCATCGTGGAAGTCAGCCAGCAGTACCAGAAGAAAAACAACAAAGTTTTTTTGTCTAATGTGAAATAATTTGATTTGAAGCTGAAAAGGGAAAGGGCTGAACAAGGCAGAATGTGTGACAGATGTTATTTTTGTGAATAGACAGGTGGAGTGAGGGAATATCTATTTTTACTGACAAAAACACGGTCATCATGTATTCCTAGTTAAATAAATCACTGTGCTGGTAGAAAGTCTCCACTGATGAGTCATTATAGCTCTCCTGTACTTAGAACATAAAAATGACCCACACCTTGGGTGATACCGTACCAAATATAATATCTGCTGGTCTTGGTGGACACAAGAAGCCCAGACAGCTAATGTTCCATGAGCGATGTTCGTCGTGATGTTCTGCTGGATGGAAATGTGGATTTTAAATCTGAACTTTGGGCCTGATCTGCTAAAGCTCTCCAGGACTGGAGAAGATAGACTATCATAGGTGACCCAGCAAACCTGGAATGGATTTCCTAAATATCCAGATTTATCCCAGGTGTGCTGGATCACACAGGTTCTCCTATGACACTATATACTCCAGCCTTGAAAAGCTTTAATAATAATGACCCAATGGGTCCCAATGGGTCTGATTTATTGAAGATCTCAAAGGCTGTAGAAGATACACCTTCATCATTGAAGCTGAGTGATTCAACAAACCTGGAATGGATTTCTTAAAAGTAATTTGCTATTTGTTAGCAAATGTTTTCAGTCATGGACCAGATCCATTTCAGGTTTGCTGGATCACCCAGCTTCACTGATGAAACTGTATCCTCTCCAGCCTTGGAGTGCTTTAATAAATCAGGCCCAATGTCTCAGACGGCAAGAGTTTGTTACAAACATTACGTGAAGACATATCTCCATCTAGTGGTGTGACCTGAGTATAAACCAGGATTCATTTAAAATGCCATTTTGAGGAAAAAATGTGGTTTATACTTCAGTCATGCTAGTGCCATGTGTATAAAAAGCATAATTCCCTCCGTTTTATAGTATACCTGGTAGCAATTATCATACATGATGAGATCATATCCTGATCAGAGGTAGAGCTGTACAAGTGTATAGTCAGTTTATCACAGTATTTTGAAGTTTTTAATATTATACAGTATTTATATAGCACTGACATAATATGCAGCGATGTACAAAGTCCATAGTGATGTCACTAGCTGTCCTTCAAAGGAGCTCCAATCCAATATCCCCACCATAGTTCTTTAATACAGTCTAAGCTCAATTTGGGGGGGAAGCTATTTAGTCTAACTGCATGTTTTTGAAATGTGAGTTGAAACTGGAGTACCCAGAGGAAACCCACAAAAACATGGGAAGAACATGCAAACTCCATGCAGATAATGCCCTGGTTGAGATTTTAACTTGGAACCTAGTGCAGCAAAAGTCAGTGTTAACTTCTGAGCCACCGTGCCACTGTGCCACCCATCTCCTTTTTTCCATATATCTAGAAGTCAGGGCTGATTCTGGTTGGCTTATTCTCCTAAGGAAACTGAAAGTAAGACAATTTAACCAGCCACTGATTTTTAAAGGATTCTGTTCCTAGAAGCAATATTTGTGTTGCAAATCTATAAAAAATATAATGCAGTAGCAATTTTGACTTTAGTTTCTATTCCAGTAGGGAGTGGATGATTTAGAACCTCTGGTAGGCTTTTAATTCTCTCTCTGTTCCTGATTAGATTTCCCTTCACTCCCTAGAGGTTTATTAACTGCTCTCCTTTTTTTCCGCAGTCTTTGTTGCATATAGTTGTCTTCCCAGCCCAGCCTTTATAGTAATAAACCAATGATATTAACAGCAGTAATTCTGCTTGGATACATTCACCTGTTACCAAGTGCTTGCTGTCTTTTGACCGATAACATATCACTTATTGAACAATCTCATTGCTTTAAAACCAATCCCATTTCTCTTGTTATCTGTATATGTGTGTGTGAACAGGAGCTATTATTTCCAATGTAATTATTGACATAAGATCTGTGTGTAATCTAATCTGTGTCACCACTCCCCCATCTTTTAAAGCTCTTTTTTTTCTTATCTTCAGCAAACAATTTTTCTGCAGGACACGTAAACATTGACAAATTAGATTTCCATCATGGATTCTCTTTTGCATGCACAGATAGAGACTTAGCTTAAAATGGAAACACGACTCCTAGAGGAGGGGATGAGCTACGTTTTCATAGAGGTTTTACAATTCTTGAGCACGAAATTGATATTTGTTTTCATCTAATATGTTGATAGCGAGAATGGAAAATGTGTTATTTATGGAGAGAAATAAATCAACAGTTGGTTCAATGTACAGAGATGATAGGGGATCACACTTTCCATAGCTTCTTACATGTCCCATCATCCGGATATGAAACAAATTTGGGACTCAGAAAATTACATGACAGTAAAGTGTATAAATGTTTTTTTTGGGTGGGGTTATGTAGTGCTTGGTGACATTGGGTTATCCTGGAAGTCTGTCTCCTGGTCTTCACCAGAGCATCCCGCAAGGAGTGATGAGCCGGTAACCCAAGAGATCCAATGGACTGCTTTGCTGCAAGAACACCAGGTTGTAACCCCCAGGTTCTCCCACTGTCAGGAAATCTGCAGTTACCAATGTGACCTGTTGGTGGTGCTATGCTTTACCACATCCTTCATGTGCTTCTACTGGCAATCAGTAGGGGTCTTGCTGCAACCAAGCTCCACCTGGGGCACAATATTTGTAGTTCTAAATGTTTTGGCTTATAGAACACTAACTTTTGGGATTCTGCCAACAGAAACTCATGTGATGCCAGACTATAAAGCACTAATATGAGACACAGTTGTTGCCAAACCAGAAGGTGCTTTTGCAGGAAGCCATCTACTGGTTTCCTGCAGAAGGATATGCAAAGCATGCTAAACCACAGTGCCACCAGCAGGCAATATAGAGATCTGCAGGGTTCTTAACATCCACCATGTGTGAGTGGAACAGACGTATTCGGTTTATACAGCCAGAGATCAGGTACCAGGTAAGCTGAAATCTCTGTAAGGAGTGTAAGTAGCGGGCCAGGGTTGGGGCAGGCAGCTGATGAGAATCAAGGTCGAGACAGTCCAAATTTGGGGGAGATGGAAGACAAGAGGCAAGAGAGAGGGCAGGCTGAGGTCAGTTGTCCAGGAAGGCAATCATGCAGAATAGGCTTGGGTAATACACTGAGGATCCAGCAACCAGTGCCTGGAACGCAGTAGCTTGGATGCGACTAGCAGCCACTAGTAGGACATGGTCATGGCCAAGAACTAATCTGCTATGAATTTAAACCCAAACTAAGCCTAAAAAATCCCAAGCAGGATAAAGATTGAGTCAGAGAGAGAAATCTGATGTGACCATGTGAAACCTAAAGTTGGAAGAGTAGTAGTTGTTAAACTACATTGACTATTATTTAAAGCACCACCAATCGCATTTAAAGGACTTTTTAGTTACATTAAATCTCTCTCAGAATTATATTATATATTATGATTGTTTATTTTTTGTAAATAATTGTATATTTTTGTTACCTAAATTCAACATGTGTTCCTCGAAGCGTTTCGCTCAACTGCTTCATCAGGAGAAAAACCATCTAATACATCTATGTTAAGCAGACCATCATATTAACTACTATTGCAGAATCTCATACATATATAAATATGGCTAAATGCAACATTAATAACATATATACCTTATGAACACATATAACCCCTTATACACTTCTGGTCACAACCATGTAGGAATATTCAATGCCATAAACAAGGGACAGAGAGAATGTACATCCAAAATCTCTCAAGGAGCATCATAGGGAGACCACATCACTTAGACCTGGGGTGTCAATGGCTGGCCCGCGGGCCAAATACGGCCCGCAACGTCCTTCTGTTTGGCCCCCAAACAAATTCTTAATATGAATTGCAGCTGGCCTGCCGCTATTGCAATCCATAGTAATGGTGGGCCATTCATATTAATTCATATTAAGCTGCTGTTCTATAGATGCGAGTACAATGCCACTACTACATTTCCCGGCATCGCTCTCGTCTCTAGACTAGCAACCTCACTGCCTATGCGTGGCCCCGCATTTTATAGACGCAAGTGATTCCGGGAATTGTAGTAGCGGTATCACTCTTGTCTATTGATCAGCAGCCTATGCGTGGACCCCGCATAGTTTATACTGACAGTTAAGATCAATATTCAGGAATTATCAGGAATATTTTTATCAGGAATTATCATAGAGCTATATTAATTGTTTTACTGTTCCAGAGAATGCAATGTGATACCAAATTCATTTGGTTTCACATTGCATTCTCTGGCAAAGTAAAACAATTATTATCAATAAGAAGAAACAAAAACACATGAGAAGAGCATGCAGTAATATGCAGTGTAATGATCTAAATTCTAAATAAGAAAGAAAAAACTTCCTCAATTTTTTTAATAAATTTCAAGTTTGGCTCGCAACTTGGTCTAAGTTTTTAATTGCGGCCCTCTGTGTATTTGAGTTTGACACCCCTAACATAGACCGTACACATATGTAGGTCAACCAACATCTAAAAAGTTGAGAAATGCTTTGTATATCATTGCCTATCAAAAGGCAAATGACCCATTAAATATCCCCCAAATACTAAGTACTCATTGTACCACAAAGTGCAGAAAATCAATAATGCAAGCAGGTCCTCAGTCCTCAATTCAGACAGTGTGGTCCATGTCCATACATAGTCTATCATGCCTATTTTGCAGTAGAAACCATATCTATGGTAGAAGAAGAAATACGGGGTGAGCAATAGTAAGACCTGAGCTTGTTAAGGGGAACTAAAAGGCACGGAGGTCCTAAGTCCAAATGGACTTTCCGTATTTCTCTGTCCTTGTCCGTGTCCCAGGACATCTCCAAGAGTACAATGATTAGATCAAGTTAAACCCACACCAAGCTTAATGATGTTATCAGTCTTTGCTGTCTTCTAGGTCCTGTGAGGACCCTCAGCTAGATAATCTATGGCAGTGTTTCTCAACTGGGATTCCATAGAATCCTGGGGTTCTTCCAGAGGTTACTAGGGGTTCCTTGAGCAATGAGACATTTGAGCCTCCCAGGTCAGTTACCACCGACACCAATGATCTCTGGATATCTGTAGGGGTGGCATTCTTCCCTCTGGCCAGCAATGTAAGTATCATTCATCCCAATGGCCACAAGGTTAATGTATTGGGCCCATGAATTGGGCATATCTTAAACAAGGGTTCCCAGAGGTTTGAAAACTTTTTTGAGGGCTAAGAAGGCTTATTCAGCTTCAAGAGCAACAATATAAATGCAAATGCTTTCAATAACATGCTTTGGGGATGACTTAAAGCATCAAATGCCCTAAACTCACCAAATAGTCAACATGGTGGTTGGCCAGATGTCATCCCTAATAAAAAACAAATCTGCAATTAGGCTAACAATTTTTAAAAATCTAAAAAATATATTCCATTTATACAAAAATGACTTTGAGTCAGATCTGCTCTCACCAAATGTCCGTATTTTCAATAGAGGCCCCCAGAAGCTTCACCAATCTCTTTACAATCTTCAGCAGCCCTAAAGGTCTATCTACTACATTGCAACAATGCCTTCTATATACCCCTGGGGAAGCCAGAAAGGTGAAACGCGTCAGATTACAATGCAGTTAATAGAAGATCAACATATAGATGCTAATTGACTAGTTGATGAGACCCATAACTTCCTAATGGGTTCTGGACAAAATATTAAATTAATTTTTTGTATATTTCATTTCATATATGGTGTAATCCTTACAATATATGAGTAATTATCAGCCAGGAAACCCCCTCTTTCTTCTCTTTATTATTTCCTATCATGTACACTAAGGGGTGACTATCAAAAAATCTGTAAAAGATACCAACACATTTACTCACCTATAATCACATTAAGCTTTATAACTTATTGGGTAATTCAGTCGTAAGGTTGTGGTGCCGTTACAGCTTCCTCTCACCCTTGAACCATGCCCCACCTCACATGCTGCTTGTAGGGAATGAATGGGGCAGTAATGAGAGGTTCATTAATGCCTACTATCAAATGGAGTGGCTGGGGAGGCTCAACAGCTAGTAAGGTCCCAACCACTGGCAGCCACCACCTGTCTGAAGTCCTAAGGAACCAATTTTCCAATAATTACCATAAGTCATTGTTGTATTTTTAGTTCCTCTTTCAATATCTGTGGTCTATACCATCCATTTGGAAGAGTAGAAATGTCATGGACAAGCATATAAAATCTCTTTGTACAGGTTTATGGAAAGTGTGTTATTAAACATTGCCAAGACAGCAGAGATAATGTGTATGTACAATGTTAGCACACATCATTTCATCTGACTTATTTCATGCCTCTTTCTGAAATGATCCTCAATGAATCCCCTGGTGATGATCACTCCGGATGGGTGTCTGGGATTAACAGGCTTATCTGAACAAAGAAATGTGATGCTTCTATGAGCAATAAAGCATTTTCTTTTCTTAGAGAGTCATTGAGTTCTATAACTGACCCTTGATTTGTATTGTGGTGAAATGAAACGTTAGCTTAGCTTTATTGCAGTCTGCATGGGTGGAAAATGGAATACTCAACAATCAAATTACTGAGCAGGGCTACACATGGGGTGGAAAGGATAGTAATCACCCCCAGTACATCAGATATATCCTAATAGTTGTAGATGATGCTTGAACACCGGGGCCCCAGTTGGTAAGGTTTCTGGAGTGCTTTAAACTAAACCTCAATAACACATACATGAGTTGCTAACAGATTTGTAAAGGATCTAGGTCTGAGAATTATGCAGGTTTGAAAAGTACTCAGGTTTTCTTTTTTTTCTGATGTACATGGAAAGGTGCCACTACAGACAGACATGTTTGAATCATTCATAGTGAGACATCTCCATGTGCAATGTATGATATCTTCAAATATAGGTCCGGGGCCCATATTGGAGCTTCACCTCCATCTGACTATTTCCATAGTTGTCCTGTTATAAAAAAAGAGATAGTTGGACAAAACTTAATTTAAATAATATTTAATAGATTTCATATTATAAGGTAGGTTTCAATATATTTAAAGTTAATCGATTCTTTGCCTATTTCAATTACATATTTGCCTTATTACCACCCACTTACCAGCATATATTCTCCTTTGCATTGGTCTCCCACTGCTCCGTTCATACCTGTAATACGAATAGGTGACTACTGTACCTTCAGCTTCATCCCACCCTTTATCTAGCTTTAGCTTTAGCAGCCAATCACAAGCTCTGAGCTCTGACATGTGGAAATGGGGAGGGCTCCAAGGCATGTGTAATCTCCTACCGGACCAACCTGTCTTAAAAAAAGCCAGTCTTAAAAAAACCAGTCTTAAAAAAAACAAAGTCATACTTTGTTAGGGTCAGTGAACAGGGTGGTGGAATTAGTATATAGAAAGTAATTTTAGGCAGCAAGGGAGGCTTATAAATGAGTACGGGCAGCTCAGTGTAGGAAGCCTGGTTATCTCGGCATCCCTGGGGCTGGTGGAACTGCATAGAAGCTAGGTCATTCTGGTCTGGCCAGTCAAGTTGGACATTAATTCTTGAAGATGGAGGTAAGAGGGCGACACCTGTGATGTTCATAGACGGGCACTTATGCATTATAGAACCTGCCCAGTCACATTTTTTTCTGTTTTTTAAATTTAAGCACTAATAGACAGTTGCCTACCTATTTTTGTATAAGGACTTCAGTGCAGCATCAATACATGTGAATATTCCTTGATCACACATGAGAACTATAACAAATCTAACTGACTTTCTGTTTTGCTTTTCCCTTCTCCAAGTTTTCCAGGGAATGCACGAAGCTAACACCAGGTCTTATTCAGATGTTCACACTGCTAACATTATTAAAAATGATAATAAATAAATGTAATAATATGTAAATACATTTGCATTCATTTGCATCTTTACTATCTGCTTGTAGTGGATCTCTACTATCTCAGGGGGGTAAAATGAATTCTGAATCAACAATTCCCATTTAATTAAATTAGTTCAGGGCTTCCCCTAACGGTCCAAGGACACCAATAATAAAACAAAATATCAATTGTGTTATTTTTAAGGATTTGGAAAGATGAAATATTGCCCTAGATAAACACCTCTAAATCTATAACCGGCGTATTCATTTTCTGATTATTAAACTCTAATATATTCCAGTCTTGAAGGTTAACAAATAATATGAAATATTAATAGTTGCTTTGTTCATTTCAGTTAATCAGGATCCTATAGATGGCCACGGGTAGTAGATAGACATTGAAGGATGTTGTAGGCGCTGAGGGACCCTTATTGCTTTTGTAAAATATTTTCCTTCCTAATTAGACCGTTGACGGCAATCAATTTCACTTTTCAATTGAAATCCCATCCTTCTTGTCCTCCATCCATAGTGCCGACCTCGTATTATTCCACGCTAGCTATAAATTTTACAACAGTCAAAGGTTTATGTTATTACAAATGAGCTGAGGTTTTCGGATCTCCTCACCCAACCATTAAACCCAGAAGAAAATAATTTCCTCAAGATGCGATCGGAAGAATACAACCTCTCCCACTAGAAAAACTAATTTCCCAATGATCATTGGAAAAGTATTTTTCTGTTTGTTCTGTAATAGAAAACTTTCCTATTAACTTGCCTGGCTAAGACCCAGCAACGTAGGCAGGGAATAACATTTCGAGCTCCATCTCAAAAGTCCACTTTGTTTTTAATTAATGAGTATCAAGCTTGTCTTTTTTTCGTCTTTTGGGTCCAATAAATTTACCATTGAAAGGTAATTTCTGAAAGTAAGCTCGGAACTTCCTGTAATAGGCTGACAATGCAATGGCTTTGCTGCACTGGATTCCCCTGGTGATCAGCCTTGCTCAGTTCACCTTAGTAGACAAAAGGCAATGGGATTGCATGTTAAACCCAACAAAAGGGGTGCCAGGTACCAACAAAATGGGTAATATTTTATACTTCAGTTTTGCAATATGAACATAGCTGTTCTGCTAGAAACAGAATGCCGGTCCTCCTTGCATGCAAGGCAGTTATCAGGCTTCCGCGCTCCATTCTATCATAATTGGTGTTGATTGGTGGCCTTATTCTAGAACACGTGTCTATATCAAAGAAATTGTTCCCTGTCCTGGGCTTGGTGGTCATTGGAAGTAAAAGGTGCCCCAGAGTTGGGGCAGTGGGAGTAATATATGATGCAGTGGCTGTGGTTAGAGAGAGAAGGAATAGTACCCTTTCTTTGGTGTCAATAGGAAATATTGTGCGGTATTGGTGATGTTAGAAAAAGGAATACTTCACTTTGGTTGGTTTCAGTAGGAGGTATAATGCACCATTATTGGTGCCAGTGGGAGGTATATTGCTGATGAAAATTAATATAAGATGGAAACTGTCAAGGGCCAGTGTAGAATGGAAACTGTTAAGAGCCAATGTGGCATAGAAATTGGAATAGAAGAATGGAAATTGACAAGAAGTAATAAACTTTCATGTGCAGATGAATATACATGTAAAATGAAAATTTTTATGTGCCAATGTAAGTTGGAAACTGGGAAGGGCCAATGTAGAACAGGAAGTGTTTAGGACCAATGTAGAATGGAAAGCACCAAACGCAAATGTAAGTTGGAAAGTGCCAAGGCCCAGTGCAGAATGGAAAGTGCCAAGGGCCAATGTAGCATAGAAATTGGAATTAGGGCCAATGAAGAATGGAAATTGACAAGGGCGGATGTAAGAAACTTTAATGTACATCTCTATGATAAATATGGGCCAACGTAAAATGAAAGTTTTCATCTGCCGATATATGAAGGAAACCATCATGTGCCAAGTAAGTTGAAAACTGTTAAGGGCAAATTGTAGAACGTGTCGTATTGAAGTCCAATGTAGAATGAAAAGTGCCAGAAGCCAGTGTAGAATTGAAATTGTCAGGTGATGTAAGATAGATTAAAGGAAAGAAGATGAAAATGGTCATGGGCCAATGTAAAATGAAAACTTAATTGCTGAGCAGAATGGAAACTGTGAAGGGCTGATGTAAGATAGAAAAAAATTATGGTGACAATATAAGACTGAAATTTTCACATTCATATGCAAGATAAAAATGGTCATGGGCCAATCTAAAATGAAAACTTTTAACTGACGATCTATAAGGAAACCTTTATGAGCCAATGTAAGATAGAAAATATTAAAGGCCAATGTAGAAGTAAAACTGTCAAGTGTCAATGTAAGGTGGTAAACTTATGTGTACCTGAAGGACTGAAATAGTCCTTGGCCAATGTAAGATGGAATCCATCAAAGGTCAATGTAGAAAGAAAACTGTAAAGGGCCAATGTAGAATGGAAACTGTAAAGGGCCAATGCAAAGTGGAACCTTTCATGTGTAGTTCAAGTTTGTAATGACCATGGGTAAATGGAAACTGTCATGGGCCCATGTAGAATGGAAGCCATCAAGAGTTGAAACCTTCATGTGCATTTGTAAGATAAAAATGGTCACGAACCAATGTTAACTTAAATCTTTTTTGGGCTAATGCACGGTGGAACCCTTCATATGCCAATATATGATGGGACCATTCATATGAAAGGAAATCTTTTTATGCCATTGTACGATGAAGACCTTCATAAGGCAATGTAAAATGGAACCTTTCATATGGCAATGTACAATGGAGACCATCAGATGGCAATATACAATGGAGTCCTTTCATATGGCAATGCACAATGGAAAGCTTTCTATGCCAATGTACAATGGAACCTTTTATATGGCAATGTACGATGGAGACCTTCATGTGGCAATGTACGATGGAGACCTTCATATGCCGATGTGTGATAGCACTCTTCATATGCCAATGTACGATGGAACTCTTCATATGCCAATGTACAATACAGACCTTCATTTGCCAATGTACAATGGAATCCTTCATATAGCAATGTACAGTGAAGATCTTCCTATGCCAATGTATGATGGAACCCTTCATATGCTAATGTCCAATGGAGACCTTCATATCTCCTGGACTGGCGGGAATCAGTGCCTCCTTCAGGCTCACTCACCTTGCATTACCCTGCTATCAGCACCAACTCCGCTTCAGAATCTGAGTCGCTACTTACCTTTAGGTCCAGGTCATATGACTCTCTATCAGCTGCCCCATTGCCTTAGAGGACTAGAGTGTTCTGCAGACCCACTCCATCTGCTGGAAAGCATGAGAACAACACCTGAGAAAGGATCTTCACCAGCACTCCCTCTTCTGGTGGGTTTGGAATCTGTGGCTCACAAGATTCCTAGCCATAACATGACATCCCATTTATAAGGAAATGGCTGGCAACACGAAGTTGCCTAGACAAGAAGTTCCTTTTGGCTCTGCTCCCAGGTTCCTGCTGTTCCAGTCTGTGTCTTCTGTTCCTGATTTTCTTGTGTACCGACCCCGGCTTGACTTACGAATATTCCTGATCACTGCCTGCACTGACTTTTGGCTTGTCTGACCATTCTCCGTTTCACGCTTCCACACCACCCTTTCTTTCTGCTTGTCAGCAGTCACCTGCCTTGACGGGTACAGGGGCCACAACCTGGCAGCAGCCCAAAGGGTAACATCTTCACCTCTAGAAGCTTTGGAGAAGACCGAACTGTTGCTCTACCCACTGGCCTGGTGATACGGAGGGTCACCACCCTGCCCTGTACCGTTGTGACAGCAATGTATGATGGAGACCTTCATATGCCAATATATAATGGTGACCTTCATGTCCACATGTAAGGCTGAAATGTTTATTGGCCAATATAAAAAAGAAATTTGCATTCATCAAAACTTTTTCTTGTCATTGTAAGATTACAACTTTCATTGCCAAAGTATATCGAAAATTCTTCTTAAAGATCAATGCATCAAAGTAAGATCATTCTTTCATTTCCTGATCAAAACTAAAACCTTCTGGGCCAATGAAAGACCCGAAATTCACATTCTCAATCAAAACTTTCATGTTCCATATTCCCAACAACCCAATGGAGAATGAGCCAATGATCTTTCATTAAAGACGATATTGTTTATGTTTAAATGCATTAACTAGAAAGAAAATTTCATTTTAAGGATACATTTGGCACAAACCCTATACCGACCTCTCTATTCTAACGAGTCCATAAACTAATATATATTTAATGCAGTTTATTTTCTACTTAATTGCTCTATTAATTACAACTCAGTGAGTGCTGCACCTCTTCCTTGACACGGAATTGATTTTGTCAGCTGACCCTATTTAATGACATTTCAGATAGATCCAGAAGGCCGATCGTTTCCTCTTCAGAAAGTGCACATCTTGCAGAAAAATAAAGCAGGCAATCAGCAGGCATTGATGGGTCGGGGAGGGGTGGGGGAGGTAGCGCTGCTTGCTTCAGTCTGCTATAGAACACATTAAAGTCCCTGTTTTTTACAGTGGCCTGCAGCAGTCTCCATGCAGGAACATGGATGACTCACAAAACCACTTAAGTCCCATCTGGCTGCTACTGACATAGAATATAGAATTTTTAATTCAGCTCACATTCCTTTGTATTTATCATCACATAGAGAGTTTGGATTATAGTAAGTGGCTGGTGCTCAATTACTAACAAGGGTCATCGGCACATTGTGGTGGAGAGTTATAATATAATTCCAGTTTTGGAAAATGTTGTCAGAAGGGCAGAAAGTCAAAGTAAATTTCTCTAATGGAGCCCGAGATTTAAAAATCTAATGGGTGTTAAGGCGATTTCTTGCTGATCCCAGATCAGGTTCCCTCTCTATCGTGGCCTTTGTTTTCAACACGTTGGGAGCAGTGAATAACACACAAGCAGCTCAAGCATGTAGTTATATCACTTCTCAAAACTTTAATATCACATTGCAGGTTATATAGTCAGACAGCAAAGTGGAAGGCAATAACTTCACTGAGCAAGATGTTTCAAGGTAAGAAGCCTCAAGGTAAGGATGGAGCAAATATTGACCTACTGATAATAGGATATACCTAGTTATAGACACAACTCAATTATCTGGAAAATATAGCAAAAAACACTAAAACAATTTAACTTCAAGACTCAGCAAAATTACATTCCTTACAATGGGGTGCCCAATCATTTCCCAGTCTATCCAAAAAGAAAAAGTTTGGGCAATTTGTACTCATCGAGGGAACCCGTATGGTATGGATTGTTCTCTTTCTAACTCTTGCAGACTGCCAAGCTGTCATGTTCATCCAATGGGATTCAGACACTGGGACTCAATCAATTATAGAGGCCTGGAATTCCCACCCTTGTAGTTCTCTTTGTACAGATGGGGGGCTCTGTCGTTAGCACTTGGACTTGCACCACTAAGGTATAAGGGTTACAGCTCAGCAAACACTCTGGTTTGTATGTTCTCGGCATGTTTGTAAGGGAATCAACCCATTGATAGTATTGCAGTCAATAGAATACCCTCTTTCCTCAACAACATGCCAATGGCAACCAATCAGATAGGTCTCACATGTGCAAATGCAGTGAACACAGTGGGGCATTGCTATAACATGAGCCCATGAGGTCACAAAAATTCATGGCAGCATGGTGGCCCAGTGGATAGCACTCAAGCCTTTGCTGCACTGGGTCTGGGTTCCAAACCCGGCCAGGACACTATCTGATTGGAGTTTACAGGTTTCCTCAACATCCCAAAAGCATGCAGTTAGGTTAATTGACTTTCCCCCCAACAATGACCTTAGACTGTATGAAAGGACATATGACTATGGTAGAGACATTAGATTGTGAGCTCCCTTGAGGGACAGCTAGTGACATGACTATGGACTTTGTACACCACTGTGTAATATGTTGGCGCTATATAAATACTGTGTAATAATAATTCATTATACCCAACTCCACAGTATAAATGCACCATACTATGGGGGTGCGGCAATCAAGTAGAAATTTTTGCCTTGTAGAAGAATTATATTTCTTGTTTCTATGAAGATTCTATATTAAAATGGACACATTCTACAGATCAAATTCACTGTATGTAGTCATATATTGTCGTAGTATAGGGCCCTATGGGTGTAAGTTGTTGTTCTACCTCAATATTTACTATGAATTAGCCAGAGGTCTGTATCCCTCCATATGGACCCCAGCTACCTTATTCTACTGTAAAACAACCAATGACTTAAACCAAATCAAATTTTCGGCAAATGTTTATCAAATCAGATCAGAATTCTACAGACTAGACTAACTGGGAAGGCAATTATCTTTCACTAGCATTCCCAGATGGGTCATATGACAATAGTAAGCATTTTGTTGGCTCTGTAAGGAAAGAAAGAAAGAAAAAAAGAAAGAAAGAGAGAGAGAGAGAAAGAAAGAAAGAAAGAAAGAAAGGGGGAGTAAGAACGTGAGTTAGGAGAAGAAAGGATAGAAGAAGAAGAAAAAGAGAGAGAGAGAGGGGGGAGAGAAGGAGAGAGGAAAGGAAAGGAAGAAATATAGAATAAATATGAGACAAAAAAAAATAGAGAGAGTAACAGAGAGAGAGAGAGAGAGAGAGAGAGAGAGAGAAAAGAAAAAGAAGAAAAAGAGAAGGAGATGAGAGGAAGAAAGAAAGAAGGGTTGAGTAGAGAAGGTGAAAGTAAATAAGAGGAAGTAATATAGAGAGGACTGGAGAGAAGAGAGAAAGAGAATGTAGCAGTCTATTAGATAAATTGGACTTTGTGTCCTTTAATGTGCAAGGAGTGATGTCAGTGGCCCCTTTTCCTCTGTAAAGATCTGCATTTGATAGACATTTGTCAGGTATGTATTGTGAACAAAGATGCTTCCATGAGTATTACCGCACTGTGTTTGCAGTAAGTGTACTCTGTCTTTATCCAGTGGCCAGATTAAAGATTTTCATTTGTTGAATATTGATTATCAACATCTGGAGCTGTTATAGAACACAGATGGCCCCTTGGGTAATCTTCTTATAAATCTGACATGTAATTGCAGAATTCCCAATATTGTAGAGCATTGCTAGCCATGACTTACTTTAGCTTTTTTTTTAGTTATATCCAAGCTGTAAAAGGTGCACCTATATAATGGTTTTTAGTTGGACTGATATGACACAGATGCCCTCTGGAACCTTTGATGTCAAAGTGGTCATAAACAGCATCTTAATTCTTAAACACTAAAATGTAATTTATTCCTGTAAATCCTCCTAAACCGTATCTTACTCTGTAATAATAACCCATAACCAGCACCTAACCTCAAACCGTAACCAATAACTCTGCAAAAGTGAGCTGTCCTTTATACTTAGTCTATACTGCTCTCTGCTGGCTATTTTCCTAAATTCAGGGCGGAATTTGTCTTTCAAGCGCACCTAAACTCAGAATTTTCACTTTACATAAAATGGTAGACAACATTGAAAAAAAAAGAGTGCAGCACTGTCTCCTAATTCTTGATCGCCTAGGCAGTTGAGAATGAATGGGAGCACAAAGCCTCCGGGGATACCTATGTTACAGAAGGAGCCTTTTCATTTGCGCAGAAGGAGCCTTTTTCATGGGAAAAAAAAAATTGTGCCCATCTCAGTTTTTTTTCCAACCTACGTCACCCGATCTTGCGCAGGGGTCGGGTGACGTAGGAAGAAGAAAAGACGTAGATGGCAGCCCCGGCCTTCCGGCTCGCAGTCAGATTTTGGGACGACACAGGACCGGATTGAAGAGACCTCCGGATGGATCAGACTGCCCTGCGGGATTGTTTTAGGCACTCTTGGGTTTAGTTCCTCTTTAAGTGCCAGGTTTTCTGTGTCTATAATCAAGATTAGGTGGTAAATTTCACTAGACTTTCATTTCTTCTTTTGGATTTTCACCTGCCTGGTCTTAACCTCAGAAAGATTACGGACCCATGTAAACCATATAGCTCCGTCTCACTATTCTATTCAGCCTCCAGATTTCTGGCCTTCTTGCTAACCAAATAATATATATGTAGGGCTACAGGCATCTTGTTAAGGCTAATCTGCTGATTAGGTCCCTCGGGGTACTTGAGTAACAGTAACACATATTAGGCATTCTTGCAAGGTGGCTGCTATGATCCAATAATGGTTATAAGGCCTTATTTTGTGTTGCAAAGAGATCTTCAGGGGAGGGACAAATATAAATCATTTAGGATTTTTACACATTTCTTGCTAGTTTCTTTAATTACTGACTTGAGCAACAATTGGTTTTAAACCATTTAGTTCTGTATCACTGTCCCATTCAGTTTTTAGTTGGCTGGTCTACCTGCTTACCAAGGTCACAGACCTTGGGCCTGATTTATTCAAACTCTTCAAGACTGGAGAAGATATCCTTTCATCAGTGAACTTGGATGATCCAGCAAGCCTGGAAATGATTTCCTAAAAGTGATTTCCTTATTGTTATCAAATGTTTTAAACCCTGAACCAGATCCATGCCAGGTTTTCTGGATCATCCAGGTTCACTGATAGAAGTGTAACTTCTCCAGCCTTGGAGAGCTTTAAAAAATCATGACCATTATGTCCAGGTGTTGTAATCTCTTAAGTAAGGTACTGGGAGGTAGCTGAGCACCATTTTCATGTATAAAGCATCATTGAAAGGTGGCTGCCAAGGCCTAGTAATGGTTATAGAGTCTAAGTTCTGTAGTGCTGTACCTTACATTAGGATCCTCAAGGGTAGGACAAGTATAGATGATTTAGCACTTTTTAAAGTTCTGTAACTTTTGCTAGTTTATTTACTTTCAGTCTTTAATAACTGCTTGTGTAAGCAACAATTAGTTTTAAAACATATAGTTCTGTATCACTTTCCTATTCTGTCTTTAGTTGGCTGATCTACCTGCTGACCACAGGATGTCCATGTCAGGTTACAGCCATCTTGCCAAGGCTTTGTTATCTACTAAGTAAGTTCCTGGAAGGTAGATGATCACTAGTCACATGTATAAAGCATCACTTAAAGGTGGCTGCCATGGCCTAGTAATGGTTATAGAGTCTAAGTTAGCGCTGTACCTGAGGGGTGAGACAAATATAGATGATTTAGCACTTTTTATAAGGTTATATAACTTTAGCTAGTTCTTTTACCTCTAGCCTCTAATTACTGTTTAAGATCCTCAGGGGTGGGATAAATATAAATGATACAGCAACATTTGCTAGTTTAATTTACACCCAGCTCTTGTTTGTTTGTTTGACCAACAATGAGTGTTGACACCAGTTTTCTCAATGTGTCTTTAACTTCCTTATTATTTAAGCTATAGATGACAGGGTTGAGCATGGGTGATACAATCACATAAAATATGGAGCTGTATTTCTCCTGATCAGTAGAGTACTGAGATGAAGGGCCAAAGTACATGAGCATCACTGTCCCGAAATATAAACCCACCACAGCTAGATGGGAAGAGCAGGTAGAAAAGGCCTTGGACCTTCCGGCAGACTGAATCTTTATTACCGAGGACAATATACAAACATAGGATATTATAATAAGAAGGAAAGGGAGGAGGAGTGTAATAAAACTAATGGAGAAGATGACCAGTTCATTGGATGCAATATTACTACAAGCCAGTTTTAGGATTGCCAATATCTCACACATGAAATGATTGATCTGGTTGTGGCAAATTGTAATCCTCATAAAAATCGAGGGGAAAATACACATCATGAAGCTCGAGATGAATATCACTGCGGTCAGTTTGTAACAGATGCTCCAACGCATTAGGGTGTGATAATGGAGAGGTTGGCAGATGGCCACGTAGCGATCATAAGCCATGATAGCCAAAAGAAGACATTCACATCCCTCAAGAAGTAGGATGACATAGATCTGAATGACACAAGCTTCCCCCGAGATGGCCCTCCTGGAAGAAAAGAGGTCTGACAACAATCGGGGTACGGCAGTGGACGAGTAACTCAAGTCGAAAACAGAAAGCATGCAAAGGAAGTAATACATAGGGATGTGAAGGTGATAGTTGTGTAGAATGATGCCTATGATCAAACCATTTCCAAAAACAGTCACTAGGTAGATAATGGAAAATAAAATAAATAGAAAGGTGTTAATCATCAGATTTTTAGTGAACCCTAACAAAATTATTTCTGTGAACACTGATTGATTGGTGTTGTCCATTGTCAAGAATCCTTAGGGCAATCAATAGTCTCACATTGATCTGTGATTATGAATTGTGATATGGTTCTAGGAACAAATACATCTGGATAGATTCATAGAGGAATTCAGGTTCTGATCAATGGGTAAGGTTTTTGAGATTTCCAAAATCTCTTTGGGTCTTTGGGATACCATGCATCAAAAAATAATAAATGTAGACAGACATAGTAAGGAAGCATACCATTTTAAATAAAGACATTCTGATATTTAGGATCAGCCAGAGTGCTTAAAAATTCAGGAAACACCTAACCTTACCACGTAAGAGATTCCTGGGTGGACACAATATGATGTCTCTTTAAATCTTGTCCATGGTCATTAGGGTCATCTATGTGGATTTTGGTATGGTTGTAGAAGTCATCGATCTAAAACAATGCCAACATTGACTAAAAATTGATTCAGCATATTATATAGCATCAAGAGAAAAACATATCTTAAATTCTATACAAAATGATCACCAGGAGACTTTTATCAATAAGTCAAAGGATCATCAGAGGTCTATCATCATTGAGCAGGAGTATTGTTGGAAGATCAATGAATGGGAGGATTGTCAAAAAATTATCATGACTGTACGGGAGGATTGGCAGAAGACCATATTTACCAGGAGAATGGTCAGAAGATTGCCATTGTTGAAAAGGAGCATTGGCAGAAGACTACCATCATCAAATGGAAGGATTGGCAGAGGACTACAATCATGTACCTGGAGGATGATCAGAGGACAATCATTGTTCAGCAGGAGTATTATCAGAAGACCAATATCAATGATTAGGAGGATTATCAAAAAATTAACATCACTGTACAGGAGGACTGGCAGAAGACTAGCGTTGCTGAAAAGAAGAATTGGACCATCAACATTTACCAGTAGGAGGGTCAGATGACTGCCATTGTTGAACAGAAGCATTGGCAGTAGACTACAATCATTAAATTGGAGGATTGTCAGAAGACTACCATCATTTACCAGGAGGATTGTCAGAAGACTACCATCATTTACCAGGAAGAAGACCACCATCCTTTAATGGTCTGAAGACTACCATTTTTGAAAAGAAAGATTAGCAAAATACTAACACCATTAAATGGGGGGATTGGCAGAAAACTACTATTGCAGAACAGAATTATTAAAAGGCTGCCATCATTGAACAGGAGGATTGCCAGAAGACTACCGTGGTTGAACAGGAGAAAATAACTATCATTAATATGACAGATGTTCTTATTCGGAAACCACAAATAACCTTAACCTGTAACAAAGCAAATTTCATACACAATATTGTGAGGATATCATGTATCTCATCAATAAAACAAGAACTAGTTGGTTAGCAAGTTTAGGTCCAAAGTTTGGGTTCCACAAATTAGATCATCTATATGAAGGCCAAGCACTGTCAATACTGATGAAAAATATATTCAGAATAGTATACACTGACAATCCCTATGTAGATAGGAACATATTATAATAGGGAGCAATGTAAAAAGACTATCATCATTAAACAGGTGGATTATCAGAAGTCTATCATCGTTAAAACACTTGCCCTTATTCAGAAACCTCAATTAAGTTACCTTGACCTATACCCAGATTGCTGTGAAAACACTCTCTGCATTGTGTTTATAAGCACTATCAATCTAAGTTCTTTTTGTTTTAGTTATTATTAAAGTATATTGTTTTATCAGTTTACAATTGTGTGCCCTTCAAAACAGCCTTCTTTGGTTTTCCCCTTCTTTTGAACTGTATACTAAATTAAGGCTTGGCAGTATTAAGAATAACTTACTCTTTTGCACTATTCTATATTATGATACTCACTCATCTAATCATCATTTCATTTTCTAAAGCATTGTGTATCAAAAAGAAAGTGAACAAGTTGTAAAATGTTCCTATATATAGGATTGTATTTGGTGACAATACAATGTACATGGAAAAATGCAAAAATGCACTTTCTATTTAACCCACATTTATGGGAAAATAAATTGCTTTAAAAAAAACACCCAAATGTCCAAACAGGCAGTCAATCTTCTCCCCAACAATGTAAAAATATATCTATTTACCCATTCTTATTGGTCAATAGAAATAAACTAAATCCAAACATACAGCTGCATGCCTGTAAATGATAATCAATTGACCAAACATTTTCACCTCTAAAAAAAAGATTATTAAATTGCAGAATATAACTTTAATAATCACAAACCTAACAAACAAATAAAGACATCCAGAGCAGCGGGCCTCCTACTCCCTCCCAATAGAGCCATGGCAGAGCAGATTATAAACCCTTTTATACAGAATGCTTAGATCATTACCCAGCTCTGGAGATTAATTAAAGTTTCAAAATTATATTGTGATCAATTCAACAACAGATTTTTCATTAACTGTATTCTTTTCACTCTAAACAGAGCCAAATGTCTTTAAAGAATAGGTACATTACTAGTAAGTGTATACAGAAAAACTGAACTACCACTGTAAGGGATAACCAAGTCAGATGACATTTTGGAATGAGATTCAGTTTGTCATAATGGCGGTCATGTAGGGATGAGCCTGTGGGATTTGTAATCTCGATCTGGTCGTGAACCGGCCTTTCTCACTTACCGAACATGTAAGTGAGAACGGGCTTGTGAATTCAGCCGTCACATTCAAATTTTTCAGGACCTGCAAAAAAAAATCAGGGAAGCAGAGCTGACAACTCTGCTCCCCTGATTGCTCTTACAGCCCTACCTGAACTGTAGTATGTGTTCTTGGATAGAGATTCTCGATCCAAGAACACAGGAGTCCCGCGGCTGTGCTAATAAATGAATGCAGCTGTGGGAATCATCCTGTGATGATTCCCATGGCTGCATTCATTGATGAGCACAGCTGCGGGACTCACACTGACAGGAGGAGTCTAACCAATATTTTTGGAAGACCCCTCGAAGGTCTGCATCTTCTATGAGACCTAACCATTATTTTAGGAAGACTCCTCCAAGTCCCTTTTTCTCTGCTCTAAGGCCTGCCGAATTTTGTATTAGGAAGACACCTCCAAGGTCTTCTGCCTCTGATATTAACCTAATTTTTAAAATGGTGCCTCCAAGGCCCTTCTGATTATACTCCGGGACCTGTCTAATTTTTAATCAAGAAGACTTTCCAAAGGTCTTCACCCTGCAATTTTAGCTAGGGATGAGCAAGCGAGAGTTGTAAATTCGATCTCGCAGTGAATCAAGACCTTCTCAATTACTGAACATTTTAAGCTTTGTAATTCGCCATGGGGTCGTGTTCTCGCCGAGCAAACAAGGAAAAATGGAGGGAGCGTGAATTTCTGGCAGGAATGGGGTGGCTGGAAGTGAATAATTTGCTCCCAGGATGCATAGCAAGGCCCAACAGCCCAGTCAGGAGAGATGAGGAATATATACAGCGAAGGAGGCAGGGGTTAGTCACTCCATCTTGTGTTCTGTGTGAGGGAAAGGAGCAGGGAGAGAAGTGCATTGTCACAGGGACAGGTTAGGAGCCTTCTGTATATCTTGAAATATACAGATTGTGCAGAGTTTGATGCTACCTCTTGCTATCTTGCAAAAAAGCCAGAAAAAATATATCAGTATTTCTCTAAAAAAATACAGATATTTTATTCTGATACCACTTGCTATCTATCAAAAAAGCCAGAAATATTAATTTTTAATTTCCAGATTAAAATGAGGCTGATGATGACAGTGATGTCACCTGGGAACCACTGATGCGTGGAAGGGCTAGCAGCAGTTCCGAAACAGACATAGAGGAAAGGCAGCAGCACCAGACTGGGGACTGAAGGGGATGAAAATCTGCTTCATGTGAGTCCCAAAGAACACACAGACGAGTGGGCACAAGCAGGGGAACAATCAGAGACCATGTGACAGTGGGGGAGATGGAGCTGGAGCAGACGCCAGACACCCAGCAGACTCAGAGGCAGGCAAAGAAAAAGCAGCAGAGTGGTTGCACGCACCTCTCCAGTGTGGTCCTTTTTCATGCTGAAAGACGATGACGGGTACTTACCAATCTTCATTCTGTGTCACAAGCAGATTCGCAGAGGACAGGCCGGATCACATTTGGGTACAACATCCCTGCTTTCCCACATGCGCAAGAACTACAAACCAAAATGGGAGCAGTACTTGCGTTCAGTGGGCGTGGAGGTGTAACCACGTCATTATCTCTTCTTCTACCTCCATTGACTCCTTCTACACCTCCATCTGTCATTGCTACTATGTCTCAGGAGGTTTATGACAGCCAGACTTCAAGCGGTGATGAAGTATCAGCTTCTGGCCACAGGTTTAGTGGAGTCAGATGACGTTTGTCGCCGAAAGATGGGTACTCCAGTGACCTCCAGTGACCTGCGCAAGGCATCAGGCTATGAACCCAACCAACAAAAGAGTCATCAGACTCAATTCACGTCTATCCAAACTATTGGCCTTGCAGCTATTGCCGTATAGCATTATGGACTCTGCTCCCTTCCGTGATCTGATGGCCTGTGCCGAGCGTCGGTGGAATATACCAAGCAGGCATTACTTCTCCCGCCAGCTGTTTCCAGTTTACATGCACATGCAATAGGTAACCTCTCCCAGGCATTGGCATTCTCGGTGTCTAGACAAATCCACGTCACCATGGACAGCTGGACAACCAGGCACGGAGTCGGACGCTACCTGTCCTTCACAGCTCACTGGGTGGCCTTGCATAGGTCAGTGGGCAGAAGTCTTTAAGTGGCATTGCCACACCTGGTAGCCCTGTTGAGGGGTGTGGTGGGAAAGCATTGGCCACCCCAGTCCTCTCCCTCCTCCTCCTCTTCCTTCATTCCTTCTACAGGCAAACCCTCTCTTTTCGACACTCCTCCTAAAAGGCCAGCAGCGGAGGACACTGTGGTTAAGCGAGCATGCCACTATGAATCCCTCAAGTACACGCGTTGCCAGGCAGTGCTGAAACTGGTGTCCGTGGGGGAGAAAAGTCACAGCAGAGAACTCTTGTCCGCTTTGCACAGAGAGGTTGAGGCTTGGCTGATGCCCTCCCGGCTCACAACAGACACAGTAGTGTGTGACAGTGGGACTAACCTTGTGGCCACGGTGCGCATTGGCCGCATAACACAGGTGCCCTGCTTTGCACGTGTAATTTGCGCACGTACCCAGGACTGCAGGACTTACTGAGACAGGCTCGCTCCATCTGCAGCCATGTACGCCAATCCCCTACTGCCGGCTCGACGCTTAGTAAGATCCAGTGCCCACAGAGGCTTCCACCACATAGACTGATTTTTGACACTGTGACTAGATGTAACTCCACCCTAAACTTGCTTCAGCGTCTGTGTGAACAAAAGCTAGCCATCCGCCATTACTTGGTCAGCTCGGTGCATGGAGGCAGCGGGGCCCTGGTTATGAGGAGGATGCTTGTCCTGACAGTAGTGACGCCATTCATTTTTGGGTCAACAGGTGTGAAATCTGCCCACAGTTGGCACAGTATGCCCTCAAGCTTCTTTCGTGCCCGGCATCCAGTGTTCTGTCCGAAAGAACGTTCAGTGCTGCTGGCAGAGTGGTAAAGGACAACCAATCATGACTGTCGCCGGAAAATGTCAATCGTCTCACCTTTTTGAAAATGAAGGAAAGGAGGGTTACTAACAACTATCATATCCCCACTGCAGAGGTCACTGATTGACTAACACAAGGACTCACTAGGCCAACCAAGATGCCTCTGTGAACCCGCACTGCTCCTGTGCTGAGTCTGTGGCTGTCTATCACAAAACACCTTGTCAGCTGAGCCTGCCTTGGTTGAATTTTTCCACTAGTTATTGCAATGTCCAGGGGTGGCATTCATAACCAGTGTCATGCTTGCCATTGTGCCAGCTAGCAATATAATTTACATTTCTACTGCTTTTGGGAGGCTGACAAACTGCAGATGAAAACTCCCGGTGCTGCCAAACTGATAGGTACCATTGCCTTTGCCTAATTTTTTAGCTAACTATTGTAAGATTGAGGGTTGGCATTCATGTCATCCTGTTGCTGCTGCCGCCTGTCAGTACTCCCTTCACTATAATTGTATTACACACTTCTGGGTGGCATTGACGATGCACTTCACCCAGCTCGACATGCCAGTTACCAATACAGTCTCCCTGGTGATAGCTGAGCAGCGGCCACACATTGCTACTGCTCTCACTGACCCACGCTCCGTCTCTGGTCCTACATCCCTTCCGCTAATGTCACCGCGCTACTTGTCCACAACTTTATGGGTGGCATTCCTAACACATGTCATCCAGGTCATAATGACACTTAGCAATTATTATTATTATTATTATTATTATTAATAATAAACAGGATTTATATAGCGTAAACAAATACCAACACTCTCCAGGAGGTAGGCGTATCGATATCCAAGTCTACCATAAAGAGAAGACTGCATGAAAGTAATACAGAGGGTGCACTGCAAGGTGCAAGACACTCATAAGCCTCAAGAATAGAAAGCCTAGATTGGACTTTGCTCAAAAACATCTAAAAAAGCCAGCACAGTTCTGGAAAAACATTCTTGGGACAGAAGAAACCAAGATCAACCTTCACCAGAATGATGGCAAGAAAAAAATATGGAGAAGGCGTGGAACGGCTCATGATCCAAAGCATAGCACATCATCTGTAAAACATGGCAGTGTGATGGCTTGGGCGTGCATGGCTGCCATGGCACTGTTTATCCATGATGTGACACAGAAGCAGCCGAATGAATTCTGAGGTGTTCAGAGACATACTGTCTGCTCAAATCCAGCTCAGTCACCTGAATCCAAGTCAGTTACCTGTTTTGAACCCAATTGAGCATGCATTTCACTTGTGGAAGAGTAAACTTCGGACAGAAAGGCCCACAAACAGCAACTGAAAGCCGCTGCAGTAATTGCCTGGCAGAGCATTAAAAAGGAGGAAACCCAGCATCTGGAGATGTCCATGGGTTCAAGACTACAGGCTGTCATTGCCAGCAAAGGGTTTTCAGCCAGGTATTAGAAATGAACATTTTATTTTCAGCTTTTAAATTTGTCCAATTATTTTTGAGCCCCTGAAATGAAGTGATTGCGTTAAAAAAAGGCCTCATATTTGTATGCAATCTTTTTGTTCAACCCCCTGAATTAAAGCTGAAAGTCTGCAGTTGTTAAGGCGATCTCCTATTGATGCCAGATCAATTGTCCCCCTTTCTGATGACTTTTGTTTACAGCGCTAGGAGAGAACTTAACACACGGAACTCAATGAGTAGTTAGATCACTCTCAAAACTTTATTGTTGCCACACAGTTTATATACCAGTTCTAAGGCATGATCAGTGCGTGATCACATGACTACAGACAATTAGCAGACATAGCAAATATCCTTGTGGTTCTCTTAGAACAAGATATGTTTGTCAATGTAACAGATAAATGACCGAAGGGAGGAAAGGGAGAGTTTCAAGGCATAAAGGGGGGAAGCGGAGGTAGGTTTACTGATAAGAAGAGTACAACTAGTTTCAACATAATTCAATCATCTACAAAACATAACAAAAGCACAAAAATATTTAACTTCAAGACTCAGCAAAATTCCTCAGCTCCTTACAGCAGTTCAACTGCATCCGAGTTGTTTCATTTAAAATTAATTGTGATAATGTTCAGAACCAAAATTAGAAAAAAGTTGTCTCTGTCCAAATATTTATGGACCTTTATGGATGTAAATTCAATAGGGGCGCGTACATTAAATAGCAACGCATTTTCCTGCAGTTTTGATGGCAGAGACTGCTGCTAGTGGGTTGAGTTCAACCATTCTCAATGTCCTAATGTTTGTGCTATTTGCCTGCTGTCACTTTGCCTGCCATTTACTGGAAATACACAAGGTCTTTTTCAACTTTTTCCTTGAATTTTTTCCTTGTTGCCACTGTTCTCCTACACTTACCTAGCAAATTTCGTGGTTCTAACATGTATAGGGGCTTTGCTATTATTGTTTAAAGTCGGCCCATTGACTTTAATGTAATTTACGAAATCAATTTGCCGAAATTTCGCGAACCCACCAGAAGTCTGGGGCCTTCTCGCTCATCCCTAACTTTAGGCTTGTTGTTTCTACTGTCTAAATGTGGTCCAATGGTTTATTTGAACTGTATAAGAGCTATCTGTGTCATTCCATGTGAAGAGGTTTCAGATGACTTACTCAGGATTTGTAAAAGTCAGACACAATTACAGCAGCAATGAACCATTTTATTCAACAATTCAATTATTCAGTTAAGAGAATGGTTCAAAAATAAAATCAATAGGCACAAAGTAATATCAATAGGCACTCCATTTTGTCATAAACCATAATGACTGAAAAACCCTATGACAGTTAGGCAGAAGTTCTTGGGCGGTGTGTCCACTCTGAGGATGAGGCGTCTACCTGAAGTCAGATGTTGCCCATCTTTTTTAGTACTCTAAAGTTTCTGAACTTTCCATCAGGCAAAGAATAATCACCCCAGAAAGCTGGTCAGGCTCCTTGGAACAATGGAAAAAACATTTCTTTGCTGACGTTAATTATGTTTTGGGGGCTCCAATCTTGGGCCTGATTTATTATAGTTCTCCAAGACTGGTAGCCCATCATGGGAGCGCCTCAGTGTTCCTGAATATCTCAAAGGGATTTTTTAAAAATTGTTTGCTATTAGTTGGCAAATGTTTTAGGTCCTGGACCAGATACATCCAGGTTTGCATGTTGTTCCTATGAAAGTCAATCTTCTGCAATTTTGCAAAACCTAAATCAGTACCCTTATGTCAATGATAAAGCAAAAAAGTTTCATCAACAAGTTATATAAGCTGTTTCTACAAACAGCAGTGTCGTCAAGGATTTCAGTGAGCACTCTGAACCATCGGGACTTTTAATACAGACACTAGATGCACAGTAATAGAGTTCTGGGTTAGCTTTCTGATGCAAACATCTAATGAGTTAAAGGAGCAGAATTTGTTTTTGATAGAATTTTCTGAAAGGTTTCTTTAACCTCCCTATTATTGAGACTGTAGATGACGGGGTTCAACATGGGTGATACAATCACATAAAATATTGAGCTATATTTCTCCTGGTTGGTGGAATACTGAGATGATGGGCCAAAGTACATGAGCATGACCGTCCCGAAGTACAATCCCACCACAGCTAAATGGGACGAACAGGTAGAAAAGGCCTTTGCCCTTCCTGCAGACTGGATCTTTAATACAGAGGACAAAATACAAGCATAAGAAATGATGATAAGTATAAAAGGAAAAAAAAGGGACAAAAAACTGATAGAGAAAATCACAGCTTCATTGGAGGAAATATTGTCACAAGAAAGGGTCAAAATTGCCAAAATCTCACACATAAAATGATTGATCCGATTACCACATAGGACAACTGGTGTGAAAATTGATGGAAAAATGCACATCATGAAACTTAAAAAGAAAATCATGGCAGTCAACCTGTAGCAAATACTCCAGCGCATCAATAAGGGATAATGGAGAGGTTGGCAGATGGCCACATAGCGGTCATAAGCCATAATGGCCAAGAGAAGACACTCACATCCTTCTAAAAGAAGAATGACGTAGATTTGGATGACACATCCACTTATTGAGATGATTCTTTCGGTTGAGAATAGGTCGGCCAACAAACGAGGCACAGCCGTTGATGAGTAACTCAGGTCAAACACTGAAAGCATGCACAGGAAGTAGTACATTGGTACATGTAGGTGAGAGTGGGTCAGAATAATAGATATTATGAGACTATTTCCAGCAATGGTTACTATGTAAATGGTGAGAAATAAGACAAATAGTACAGCGTTTATGGTTGGATCCAATGTAAATCCCAACAGAATAATTTCAGTGACAAGAGTCTGATTCTTGATGGCCATTTCCAAATTATAAAATTACATTGAACCAGAGATAAACAAATGTGATAACTTTATGTGATGGCTAACTTTAATAGCCATGAGAACTTCTGGGTGAAAAAAACTAGTAAATCAAAGTAAATCAGATATATTTCTTAAGCATAAAATAGATAATAATAAAAAATCTTAGAAGATCTGGTTTTTATATTAGTAGGGTGATCAGAGCTTTAGGCATGGCATGGTGCACCGAAATTACTCCATGGGTTCAGTTTGTCCATAAAGGTTTATTTCCTAAAATATGCAATGAATAAGAGAATTACAATTACATTAGAATCTAAAAAAAGGGAAATATTAATCTGAGCTCAGATAAACCTACATTTTGTTGAATACTATAGGAAACTGGAGGCCCATCTTGGAGGTTTTATTGATTTGGAGGCCAAGATAATAACTTTAAATAAAGTTCACAGAGTGCCAAACCCTGCATTGAATTAACTGGATACCCTTCAAGGGTGATTTTCTAAAGGATTATAGACATTCATTTTGACCTTGCAAGGGACTATTCACTTAGTTTAGTGAATTTGATGATAGTTTAATTTGCAAGGAATACCTAACTAGGTAATAGTGCGGAGCCTCCTGGGATACATACGCCATGCATTCCAGGAGGCTTTTGGCTGCTCCTTCTGCCCAATCTCAGGCATGCACAGAGGGAGCTTTTTCTTCACTGGGTAAAAAGAAAACGTCAATATCACATATGCACATTTTTTTTCCATCAACGTCACCCAATCTTCTGCCTGTGCAATGCAGGACCGGGTAACGCATGAATAAGGTAGAAGAAGGGATGCAATCCAGGAAACCTCCAGAGCAATCGAAAGGTCTGCGAAGGTAAAGGTTTATGAGTTTTTTTTTTTGCTGAGTTCCAAAGTCTGTACAGTTGATGTGTCCAGTATAATGGGTTTTCACTGTCTTTTTTGGGGGTTCCTGAATCTGTACACCTGTTGGGCCCGTTATCAGGAGTTTCTACGATCCCATTGCCTGGTTCCCAGGTCTGTACAACTAATATGTCCAATATAATACATTTCTTTCAGTCCCAGATTTCACACATTTAATGAGCCCATTACGAGTTCCTACAAACCCTATAATGGGTTCCCAACAAACTTGCTCTGGCTATTATGAGGGGTTCCCACCAGCCCTACTTTATTCTATATGTGTTTTATAATATGGAGTGCATATTAGGAGATGCTGGAACCCTCAAAGGTGAGCAGGAACATCCAAAATGCCCATGTGGACAGGAATAAGGCAGAAATGTGAAAAGACTCAATAAGGATTCTTAGGTGGCCAAAATATTTTAACATAGATTGGTCAAAGTTTTAGATTTTTGTACCTTTGAGCATATAGTATTGTTGTGGAGTGACCAGCCATGGGCAATCAATAATTAAATTGTGCTCTGCTTATGTCACCAGTGGTATACCAAAAATTTGTGTGGTCTTTGGATATTACAGATGATAATTCAGAATGTTCTCAGCTCGCACTGATTTACTATTACACTAAGGGACTGTTTCAGAATATCTAAGCCACTGGCATGGAACAACCAAGGAAGCGTTTGGAGAACCAAACTGTATCAAATTGCATTTTTGATGTTTTAGCTTTGCATTAGTTTCTTTTTTCAGAACCCACTTATCCTGCTCAAAATATTAAAATATGTCCATCCATTCCATATTAAGGGAACAGACTAGTTTGACGATGCTACCATGGAAAAGCTTCAGTTAATAATTTTTGATGCTTAAATGTATAAAAATATACCTTGTAACAGTTCAGGATTTCCTGCTAAACCATATATATATAGGGTATAAATTGGTCCTGGTTTCATAAAGCTCTTCAAGACTGTAAAAGATCATGAGAGAACCATGGGATTGGTGATCCAGAATGGATTTCTTAAAAATCAATTGCTATTAGTTTGTTTTCTGGATCAACGGGGTTCGCCCATGATAGTCCATCTTCCCTGGTCTTTGAGAGCTAATATAAATCAGGCCCAATGGATCTAAACCCAAGAACAAAAAGTTAATATATGGCAGCGTACCAGTCCTTAGTTGGAATATTGCACCATGAATAAGAAGAACCTAATTTATTAAATCTCTGCAAGACTAGAGCTGATAGACTATCATGGGTGAACCTGGACAATCCACCAAACTAGAAATGGATCTGGTCCAGGATTGAAAACATTTGACAAATTATTTTAAGGAAATCTATTTCAGGGTCTACCATGATAGTCTATCATCTTCAATTTGAGAGACCATTATTAAATAAGGCCTTAATTATCTATAGAACAACAGTTCACCTTCTCCTCCTTCCCATATCATATAAAGGGTCCTTAGAAGTCCATAGAAAAAAAAGGCAACAATGATACCTGAACACAATAGGCACATACAGGGTATACAAAGAATTTCCAGCAGTGATGCCGTTCTGGACCAAATGAACTAAAACAACAAAACACTTTCTGTACATTTAACAAATCAGTAAAGAAGCAAATAGGAGAATTTTCATTTTAAGATTTACATGTTCTTCAAACAAGAAAATGTTTACCTTTATCGTCTAATCAAACTGAATTTAAAAAGAGAAAAAAAAACCTAAAACATAAAAATAATAAAAGAAGAGTTTTTAGAAGAATATTGTGGCAGAAACAGGGACGGGTCCCTGGCACTTCCACCTATGGCCTGACAAGGTAGATTATAAAAGGTTTCATATCGATGCTTCCATCGTTACCCAACTCTGGAGATTAATTATTCTTCTATAAAAGCATGGCGGTGATTGCAGCAAGGGAGTATTGTGATCATAATTGATAATTTTAGAAGATAACAATGAGGGTTTGTAGAAGAGAAAGTCCAACAATGACCCTTATTCGGCTGTTTGAGAGAAGTGGCTGAAATTGTATCCAGATCAGATATGTTAGATGTACAGGGTTTATACCACAACTTTGTGAAGTGTTTATAAAGCCAAAACTCTACAGGTTTTGGGATATCAGAATTTCCAGGTTTAAATTTAAAGCCCAATAAGGCATAGAATTTTGTTTCACATTTGTTTTCTGTGTTTGGCCCAACTTTTGGTAAATAAATAATTTCACAATGTAATCTATGATGTGTTTATTTATTTATTTTTTTTAGTTCATTTTTTGCAATTACAGATAATATCTGTTTATTATTATTAATATTATTATTATTTTTTATTATTATTATTATTATTATTATTAATAATAATAATAATAATAATAATAAAAATAATAAACAGTATTTATATAGCGCCAACATATTACGAAGCACTGTACATTAAACAGGGGTTGCAAATGATAGGCAGACACATACAGTGACACATGAGAAGAGGACCGAAGAGCTTACAATCTAAGAGGTGGGGGAAGTATCACACAATAGGGGGGATATGGAATGGTGGGTGAGTAGTGAGGGTTTTAAGAAACAGAAGAAGACGGGTAGGTGAGGTTGAAGCAATGGATTTTAGGGCTCTTTTAAATGAGCAGAAAGTAGCAGTAGGACAAATAGGATGGGGAAGACTATTCCAGAGAGTTGGGGCAGCTTTAGAAAAGTCTTGGAGTCATGCATGTAATGAGGTTATGAGTGAGGAAGTCATGGCTCTTGTGCTATAAAGTAACACTTATGCCTGTTGAAGGACCTATGCTTTCATTTGTATTCCAGAGGCTTTTCCCTCTTTACCTGTGCCCTTCATTGACCCCTTGTCCTCCAGTGACCCCCTGTGCTCATGTGTTCCTGCTTGTTGCTTTCCCATTTACTAACTTCTGCACTGTCTGCTCGAAAATGGAGGAAGATGGTGGTATCAGGCGCTTCCTTCACACCAGGATGAAGGAGGATTACAGGATGGCACAGGACCCAATTGAGGACATCTCCAGAGGGATCAGGGGCTCTGCAGAAGCCAAGGTGAATATGATTTTTTCTTCTAAATTTAGTTCCGCTTTAATCAAGCAAACTACGAGAAGGAGTCGAGAGAAAAAACTCTCAATATTAAGTACAGCAAGACCTATAGACCTTATGATATAGTGCTCCAAAAAAAAATTACAGATAAATTGAGATGTCAGGTTTCTAATGGAAATTGGCACCACCTGATCTGATCTCCCTCTCGGATTTGCCACCTTGAAAGATCACGGTAGTAGCTGTGGCTATTTTTGGTTTTATTATCCGGCAAACATGATTTAAATTATGATGCCATTCTCATCAGTCCTGAGGAAGCTTATGTTGGGAAACGTGTCCAACACCCAATTCGATGTACAATTAATATTCCTTGTCCTAGTAAACATATCTATGTGCAAATGTTTGATACAGCTTATAATTAGTCCTTAACATCGGTTTGTGTGTTATTATGACAGTAGTAAACATGATTATAATAAAAAGATTAATAAAATTAAAAACCTTCATTGTAACTTTCTTTCCTTTTTTGGCTTTTATGTATTTTTTCCTGTTATCTACTACTTCTGCAGCTTTTGGAACTTACTACTTTTTTTGTTGTTTTTTTATACAGGTAGTCCCTGGGTTACATACAAGATAGGGACTGTAGGTTTGTTGTTAAGTTGAATTTATATGTAAGTTAGAACAGGTACATTATTTTAAGGACAGATGTTTGTCTCAACATATTATTAGGTAGCGTGGTGTCAGTTACTGTAAAGAATCCTCACAAACAAAGCAAAAAAATCTTTATGGAGCCTAGACATTCATTAACTTATGGAGCAAGCTGTGCTTTGATATGCAAAAATAAACAGCTGCAGAGTTTGTCTTTAACTTCCCTGGCGGTAATCGCGAGTGAGGCTCGGGGTTAATTTTCTATATCAAAAATGGTAATTGCCAAGGAGTTTAAAAGTCCTACCTGGTTCCCACGTTCCAGCGGCGTCCTCCAGTTGTGCCCGTGCTGTCCTCCAGCAATGCATGGCATCTTCTTCTCCTGGTGATGCCAGACGGGCATCTGCTCTCAAGTGTGTGGCTGGGAGGTGGGACGGTGTGTCTGAGAGACGAGACCAGGCGGGAAATTACTAAGTATTCTAAGTACTAAGTATATTAAAGAAAATACTTAGTATTCATACTGCCAGGGAGGTTAAAGAGTTACAAGAGGCTGCAGAAAGAACTAACCCCCTTAAGATCACCCACAAATTCAGGTGTGTTTAGAATAGATTTCTTCTACAAGTCATGCAAACCACCCCCTCCCCCCTTCAAGCCTCAGTCCTGCACGTTCTGCCCAGGAGCGAGCAGCGTTTGTAACTAGGAGGTATCTATATGTCAGATGTCCTCATCAAAGGGACTACCTGAAATCGCTCTCAAGTACGCTAAACGTAAACGTCACCCCTGAAGAAGCCTAAGTCGCAGTGAAACGCGTCGGGTATCAACATACATATGTGGCATATTCAAACACACTTTACATATTCCTGACAGATGTCATTTGTCTAGTGCCCAGTTTAGGGCCCATGGTATTGATTGTATCTGGATGTGCTGTTCCTCCAGATATTGTTTATGTTATGATTACTGAAGTTTCAATACAATACAATATTTTGCCAAAAGAACCCTTCTCTACTTACTTCTTTTTCACTACCTGTAAGTACCGTCTTAAGTATGAAGATGTGCTCTGATTGTACGATTAACTCCTGTCTGTGTCAAAGCACATTCCTTTTGATTCTCATTATATGTACTGTGTGTTTGTACCTCTTCCTTCTACAATGTTATTATTTTGCTATAGTCTGATATGTTTGTTACGGCCTACATTAGTGTGTACTTGAAAAGCTATGGGTTGTTTTTCTTAAACACCTTCCTTGTTATTAATAAAAAAGTCCATAAACCTGATAAAGAGTGCTAGCACAATGACAGTTTTACTTTAACTCCTGAAACTTATTTTTTTAGCATTTTGTAAATAAAACATTGGCTTTGGTTCTTGCTCCTTCTGCAAAGATGCAAGACACCAGCAAGTAGACCCATAGCTCTACAATAATAAAAAGCTTAAACTGCCTTCTGCTCTGACATAGCAAAGTTTGATGAATATTTGCAGAATGACCACTGATTCCACACAGAGGAAGAGGACATTTTTCTTTGTTTTTAAGCACATTAGAGGTTGGGTACTTGGATGGTTGAGTGAAAGTATATTTGCATTACTTGCATAACAGAATCAGCAATCAGCATGACATACAATGTTTGCTCTGTAACAGATAAGGCAATAAAATAATGGGGCTTTTTTGTACCACGACCAGTTACAAAATACGTTTTTTAAGGTAAATCTTAAAAATATGACAAGTACAAAAACACAAAATATTTAAATAAATCAGGAATGGCCCAACTGATTTTAATAGCTTATAAAATAATTTCTTCTAATACATGTTTGAAAGTAGCATCTTATATAAATAACAGTATGATGATAACGTCTGTTTGAGAACATAATGATGACGACTTTCCCAGAACAAGGTCTGCTTCTTCAGATAAAAAATTGGTAGAGGAAATGGTCTAAACAACCAGAATTTTGGTTCTAATATTGCCAAAGGTTCAGATGTCAGCATCCACAGAAATAGTTTAAAAAGCCACAACGCTACCGCACATGTGCTTCACAATACGATGTGGTCTCCCAACGCCATAAAGCTGAGGGGTATCATTTTTAGATGGAAGATACAAACCATGGAAGCATAGTAATAAGCATGCCCCACTTCTGTAGCCCTTACGTCATACAGAGAGGGAATTAATTTTATCATCTTTGAAACAGATGTACGGTGGCGATGTAGATTTTTAAACAGTTTCTGTTGATGCAGTTATTAGAACCAAAAATCTGGCTGTTTAGACCATTTCCACCTTTGAGATCTGATGAAGCAGACCTTGTTCTGCGAAACGGATCATTAATTTGTTCTCAAACAGATGTTACCATCCTATTGTGTGTTATATAAGATGCTATTTTTAAACATGTAAAAGAAGAAAATTTATTGGAAGTTAATAAAATCAGTTAGACCACCACTAATTTATTTGTTTTTGTACTTTCATGTCTCAGTTTTGTTAATAATTTTTTTTTTTAACTGGTCTTGCTTGTGGTACAAAAAATCCCCATTTCTTTTTATGCCCTTTATTTATTTATGGATTTGAAGGAGAGAAAACCACACCAAGTATATATGATTCTTTCCCAGGCACAGTTTATCTTTACTTATTAACTTTTTTAGTTTTTTAAGCAAACCATATTTTCTCTCCACAATAGTAAACCTAAAAAGTGGAACCCATCACATTTTTAACATGTTAAATGGTGACTATCCTATTTACAAAATGGGAAAAATGTTTGTAATTTTTTGGGAAGGACCCTCCCCCTTCTATCTTCAGTAAATACTGAAAGGGAAACCCACAGCCTCCTGGGATATTTTGGATGTACAGTGAGATTGGTAGGCTTTTTTTACATTTGGTGGAGGACACGTCATCTGAAATCTTGTCTTCACATATTAGGTGATGTGAGGAAGAACCCTGAAAAAAGAATATGGCGACACTGGATGGAACGTTGATCCTTGGAAAGAAGAGAGAGCCCAAGACAGTGCGGGACACTTTGGGCAAATGTTAGGTCCATTAAAATCTTTATTACATCATCAGCAATTTCTTGAAGGTTCTCATAAACGTCATTTTTACTTCCCTGTTGTTCAAGCTATAAATAAGAGGGTTGAACATTGAGGGTGCAACTACATAGAACATGGAAATAAATTTCACTTGATTTGCTGAATGGTGGGATAGCGACCCTAAATAAGTGACCATTCCGCTTCCATAACTTAAAACCACCACAGTTAGGTGAGAGGTGCACGTGGAGAAAGCTTTAGACCTTCCTGTAGAATGAACCTTTAATATGGAGCATAAAATACAAACATAGGAAGCCATAATTATTAGGAATGGCAGGAGAATGGTAATAAAACTGAGAGAAAATATAACAATGTCTTTAGTATAATTTTTGTCACATGACAATTGTAATACTTGTAGAGCTTCACACATGAAGTGGTCAATGTGGTTTGGATGACACAATGTAACAGGCATGACAAAAGATGGAAGTATAATAATTATAAAACTAAATACCCACACAAAGCTGGTCAGACGGTAACAAATGCTCCATCTCATAAGAGTCGGATAGTGAAGTGGGTGGCAGATGGCAAGGTATCGGTCATAAGCCATAAGTGCGAGTAGTTGGTACTCTGTGGTTCCCATAAGTAACAACATATGAATCTGTGTGAGACAAGCAGCCAGGGAAATTTTCCTACAAGTAGAAAGAAGATCCACCAGGAGCCTGGGAAGAGCGGATGATGAACAGCACAAGTCAATAAAAGACAAGTTACTCAGAAGGAAATACATTGGATTATGCAGATGGGGGTAAATAATAACGATAAGGATTATGAGGCAATTTCCAATAATAATTAGAAAATAAATCCAGAAAAGCAATACAAACCATGATAAGTTTATAGCCAGATAATCAGAGAATCCGACAAAAATGAATTCCTTCGCAATGGTCCTATTCTTAATGTCCATGTTTGCTGTGAAAAGTGATCCTTTGGTAAATCACAAATTTAAGTAATCCAGACGAAATCTACTGACCCATGTTATAAATTTGTCTTCTTATATACTTTTATTAATTTTAAAACCATTGGGATCCATAGTTTTTTTACATTTGTAGAAGGAACTGAAGTCTCTCGTCTCTAAGGCCACTTTGGCTCAGCGCATCTGTTATCTAATAATAATTTTACCTATTGGAATAAATTGAAGAAGGGTTTAACTTCAAGAGACATTACATAAACTCATCCTACCTCATATTCCCAATTAATATTTAGTCCACTTTCTGTCTCTTTCATTCACCTCCCATGGTCTATAGCCAATTCTTCTACAGCTTTTAAAACTTGAACATAATCAGCTTTAATGTCTCTCTTTCCTCCACCCCTCTGAAACACTTCCCGGTCTACATTAAGTTCCTGCTCCTCACCTTAATTCTCAGGCACCTTCACTTTGTCTCAAATCTGTGTCCTCTTTTACACCCCCTTGAATCCCTTTCCAACCAACAGCTCTGTCTCTGATATGATTAAATCAGCCCAGATACAAATCATTTAAATTAGTTGAGCTATCACCCAAAATTCAATTTGATTCTAAAATATTCAATTCCACTTTTGTGCCAATTGTACTAAAAATGTTTATTAAAATGTTTAATTAACCCTTTAATTTGAATTAGAGTAAAATCAGTTGTGTGTGTGTGTGTGTGTGTGTGTGTGTGTGTGTGCCCAAACAAGGAAGGAGACAAAAGGTCTTCCCTTTGGCAAAACCAGACCACTATCTGATTCCAATGGTGACAATGGGGAAAAAGGCCTCATCTTTAAAATATGACCTATGTTATTTTGTGGAAGTCTGCAGGTGTAGAGCTTGTTTGGAATTTGGAAACCCTCTTAATTAGGTAACCACAGATATCCTCCCCCTCATCCTGGGAAATGAGTACTGGGGTACATAGCACCTGTTACTCTTTCTCAGATGTGGTTAAATATTACTTAGAAATAGATTCACAACACCTTAGGATAAAGCTCTTTAATATTCTTTTTGTTTAAATTATATTTGTGCAGTTCCAAATAGAATTCTACAAGGATCCATTCCACCATTGGCTACTTTCCAATACTGTCCTTGGCTGTCCTGTCACTGGATTGGCTAAACACATACAAATAAAAATACAAAACAACAATAAAAATCAGCCAATCCAGCAAGAAGTCAACTGAGGACGTCTATACCCAGCTGCCAAAGCTGAATGTAAAACCAGGGGATCTGACCATGTGGGCCAATCAGTCTTCTAATTCCTCCAAAAAGAGGTTAATATGGTTAAGGTCAGGGTCCTGTGTAGACTAAGTCTAAATGAACCACTAGAACAGATAAAGGCTTTCCCTAAACTGTTGTTACAAGGTAGAAGCACACAATAGTCTACAAAGTTTGTTATACTGTAGCAGACCCAAAACAATACCTTTAACTTGCAAAAACGGAAGCTAGCTATCTGGGAAGGCGTCCTCCAGGAATGATTGGGCGAACTTTAATGATTTTGCCTAAAAAATGTAATTTGTATGCTCAAACTAATTGTTGTGATTTAACTTGATTTACAATCAAAACAAACTGTTTTTTATATAGTCACTGTTCTTTTCAATGAAAACTCACTTGCAATGCATTTTTATATAAGTTTTGAAAAACTTTGGACAGCATGGGAGCAGTCTGAATCCACTTTGCTGATTGGTTTACCTCTATGTGTGGGGGTTTGTGGTGCTGGAGTGCTATGCTACCAGGGCATTTTTTTTTCTTGTCATCAAGAACAGGTGGCTGAAACAGGTCACCAATCTCAGATTATTTTATTTTAATTACTGGAAATAGCTCCACAGCATATTATTTTTTGAAACAACAATTTTACCCACTGCACTGAAAACCTTCTACAACAGAGGTGCCCAAAACGTTGATCGCAATCTACTGGTCGATTGAAAAAATGTTAATGTGAGTAGATTGTGGAGCCCTGCCTTACCCCTCCCTGCTGTTTACCAGCAACCCTGCTGTACGTCTTTAGGGATGCTGGGGATGTCTTTCCTCTAAAACACCAGGAACTTTGCGTCCAAGGCTCGCGTAACAGTGGGGAGTGAGGCAGAGAGGGTGGGAGGGCAGTCTGAGGTGAGCAGTGCTGGGCGGCCAAGTATGTTCAGGCTCAGTGTCAGGGTTTAATTACCGAGATACCTTTGTATAGCTTAGCATTTCTTTTTCTTGTGCAGCACGTCATACTCCTATGGCAGGTGAACTGTAGCTTTCTTGTCACTATAGTCTTGTAGTGCAATGTCTGTGCAATGTTCTGCCATTCACTTCTGTGTGATACTCGGTATATATATATAAATTAATAAATATATGTTTAGCATTTTTATTGTTGGTAGATCATTTCGACTTAGTCATTTTAAAATTAGCATGCTAGCCAAAAAAGTATGGGAATCCCTGCTCTACAACATGACAATTGAGGGTGGACAAGGCAGGACCAATTAGACATACTAAGAAAATTGTGGTTAAACATCCAGTTTCTGCATCCATGTGGTCAAGAGATAAGTAATTAGGCACTTGAGGAAATGCCAAATATGATGATACCATATGCCTTATCTGATCGTCCAGCTTCCAACACATTGGGGATTTGGAGGGGAAAATTGAGTGCACAATCTGTCTTTTCATGGCAGAGAGAAGCTCATCTATGGTATGACTTCTCTCTTTCAGACTGACTAGATGGGGGATTCCTTCCACTTTATCCCCATCACTGTCCTCTTCATCACTTTCATGTGGTTTCTATTTCCTATTAAAAGCATCATCACTGTCTGACCTCAACCCCTTGTATGCCAAAAATTTCACAGCCAGTGCTGCTTTATTACCTGCTGTTTTCCGAAACTACCACCACGACTAACACCATCAGTACCATTAGTTCTGCCGCCATCGCAAGCTGCTGGAAAACTAGGACAATTGTGCCACTTTCAATGTTCTCCTCCTTAGCACTTACCTTTTGTAGCCACTTCTGATTTATTAAATTGTCTGTGTCATCATGTAGATCCTCTACCTCATCCACCTTTGTATCCAGTGATTCACACTGATGTCAGACCGTGGAAGACAGAAGAAGAAGAAGACAGAGACCGATGTACCAATGCATTGGATTATTTCCTTACGTGTAGGATATCTAAACTTGGATTGTGAGATCAGAATAGCTCAAAGCTAAGTCAGAATCAACTCTGATTGAAACTATTTGACCACCAGTAAGTGACACAAAATATGTTACAGTCAGGATCATTGGTAAAATATATATGTTAATGCCATCACATCAACAGCATCTGTTATTATTTGCAAAGATGTTACCATGAAGTGGCTGTTGAGATGAGCAGGAGATGTAACAAAGGATAAAACAGGTGAAAACATTTTTATTTTATTATTAGTAAAATGACAATTGTTAATAAAATATAATATCTGTATCAATAATATTGATACAGATAATACTTACTATTAAAAAGTATGATAAGAAAAGCTTCGGACAAATGTTTTGAAAGTTTAAAAGAACACAGATAAACATTTTATTAGTTCAGGCTTTACATCAAATTGTATATGTAGGGTACAAATTAAATTATATCTAAACCCAAGAACAAATATAAACTATATTGAAGCTTACCAGTCCTCAGATCAGTGTTTCTCAACCAGGGTTCTGTGGAGTCCTAGGGTTTCCTTCAAAGTATGTTAAGGGTTCAATGAGCAATGAGCAATTTAGGTCAATTACCAGTGATACCAATAGTCTTTTTGGCTATCTGTAAGGATGACATTCTTCCCAATGGTCAGCAATCTAAGAGGCATTCTTCACACTGACCACCAACATAATATACTGTAAGCTATGGATAAAATAATTATAGAAGGGGTTTCCTAAGACCTACAAGTTATGGGGTTCCCCCATGTTAAAAAGGTTGACAAAGGCTGTCTTAGATTATACATTGTACCATATCTATCTTAACCTCTCCTCTTTCCCATAAAATATGGGGGTTTACTAGTTCATAGGGAAAAAGGACTTTATCAGCTCATTGGATTTGTGGTCATGATATTGTTTTCCACCTAATAAACTGACATAGCAAACAAATTCAACAGTCTATACAACCGATCAAAAAAATTTGAAAGTTGTAGCTTACATACATTTCAAGTGGGAACAGTTTTACCTTCTACAGTTCAGGAAGCAAATTTTATAAAAACAAGAAAATATTTAAAATCTAAAAATAATTAAAAAAAAAATGAATGTGACAGAGACAGGGAAGCGATTCCACAAACTCCACTTGATGAGTCAGCTTATAAAACAGTTCAGTGTAGATGACTTCTTTATTTTACAACTCTGGAGAATAATTATTCTACAAACCCAGTGTGATGATCACAGCAGGGGATTCTTTTGATCATCAGGGATATTTTTGGAAGATAACAATGAGGATTTATCGAAAAGTCTAAAATTGACCCATTTCTGGCTGTTTGTTACCAGCATTGTTCACCAGTTTGTGAAGCATATTGTTATTACTACAGCAAACAAATACATTTTAGGCATCCTATTCATACATCCTGTTTACTAATAATAATAATACTAGACAATTGTGTGTTCATCAGAAATTTTAAATGGTACTTAATAGGACTCCTCACTGATGCTATATCCCTTATATCATTAAACATATGAAAAAAGAAAATACACATAGGGATTTTCAAGGCATCATAGAATACATTTTGCAAATACTATAAAATACCATCACATTTTGTTAATAAATATGAAAAATATTCTTTACAAACTACAAATAACATGTAATCTCAATAAAGTTTTGACCCGACCCGTTTCACAGAAAATCACTGTGCACGCTTCATTCAGGGTATATTTGAGATTGAATAAATGCATGCACCTCAAAAGTTAGCCTATTGCACCACAGGTAAGACAGCGGGGTTGGAACGTTTCCCATACAAGGAAGAACAAGTCATCATCCCATGAACAGATATTCCCATTTTCGAAATTATTTGCATAAGGGAGGGGTAACGATTCTGCTTCAAAATTTACCCCTCTTGCATGTCTTTTCTACTTTTTCATTAGTGACAAACAGATACTGATAGAGGGGAGTGTAAAAAGGCTTCCTCTCATTGCATAGAGTGTTGTGACAATTGTGTGTTTACAACTTTGTGCTCACAATTTGGTAAAGACAGCGGGGTTGGAACTCTTCCCATACAAGGAAGTGCAAGTCCTCATCCCATGAACAGATATTCCCATTTTCAAAATATTTTGCATAAAGGAGGTGTAACGGTAAAAAGACCTCCTCTCATTGCATAGAGTGTTGTGACAATTGTGTGTTTCCAACTTTGTGCTCACAATTTGGTAAAGACCCTTTTATGTTCCAGCACGACCCCTGTGTCCCTGGGTATAAAGCCAGCTCCATAAGGACATTGTGTGACCAGTTTGGTGTGGAGGAACTTGGGTGGCTTGTCACCGTTGGATTGTGAGTCAGGTTTTCCTATCCATCGTCCATATTTGATAAATATAATAATAAATGAGCAGAGAGGCACAAATTACTCATTACTCAAAAAAAAACTCTTAGCAACATCTGGAGGAATCCTAGGTGAGAAACACCGGTTAATATCATTTACAGGAGAGTGGAGGTAGTTATGGCTGCAGAGGAGTGTAATTCTAGGTCAACGCCCATGGTTTTTGGATTGGGTATCCTACAGACTCATAGGCTGGTCAGGTATCCACAACTTGGCCACATAGTACGTCTCTTCATCTAAATACTTCCACCATTCAAATCCTAAACGGTCACCATAATATCTGACATTGGAATGTGTTTCTTTAAAGTAACCTTTTTTTTTTTTTATTTCAAGTTAAATTATTTAACTTATTTTAAATTATTTAATTGATTTTATTGCTTTCCCCTACAAGTAAATGACAGAAATAGGAAAACACTGCCTTCCTATTTGTAAGCAAATATTGACCTGATCAGCGCTATTTTTTAATAACTGCTTCCTTCTTGTTAATAGGATATTTGAAAGACTCCTAATTTTTAGACAAGGATAGTTTTTCTGCTAAGGATTGCAAATTCTTGTAAATCTCTTATCTTTACACATGGCCTTGGAGTGTTCTAGGTGAGATTGTGGTGCAAGGGAGTAGCTGGGGCCGATAGAGGAAGCAGGCTGGGGAGGGCTCGCAGATGGTCTGGGATGATGGGCAATTCCTAAACGTGTATATAAACTGGAGCTTTTCACCAATAAAATATAATAGTTAACCATTCACTTTGTGTGGTGTGGTTCTTTTACGGGGTTGGCGCTAAATCAGATCTCCTCTTCCGAAAGATAGAAGTCATCAAAACACCTAACACTATTGAGCTGATTTTCCATGCCATGTTCTTTTAGGTTTTCTTTATATTTGTGTATTGGCTAATTTATATATATGTCCAGGTCCACTATAAAATATACCAACACATACTAAAGGAAACTATTGTTTTTGATGAAACTTTGGATTTCCACGCACACGCCTAGTCATAGTTCAGATACAAACATCTACATACATATAAACATACAAAAATCTAGGGTGTGGGCGGAGGAGAAAAGGAAGATTCAATAGCACCCATAATACACAAAAGAGCTGTCACATGACATATAGGACTGGGTAGTAACATCAAACTTGGTAAGAGAGTATTAAGATAAGCAAGATACCCAGGTTCAAAGAAACATACATTTCAGACACCTATAACTGTTGAAACTGCCGCATGATGAGTATGGACACTGGAGTACTTTCTAGGGGTTCGCAGGCCTTTGCTTTATGTGGACAGGTGAAGGTGGACCTGCTTGGGAAATAAGGGCAGAGGAGATGGTCAGCTAGCGCTCCAAAAATGACTAAAAATTACCAGAGTTTCCAGGTCCCAGGTCCTGTACCTGAGTATAAACCTGCAATTTTCCTGCACCCTACTTACTGTTGGAGATAAGCTCAATCCATGCCAGTGGAAGCAAATGTCTCTCTGCAAAGGTCTGACAAGCCCCCTGCTGAGTGTGGGGGGGTTACATCAAACCTTTCATTGAGACCACTACAACCACACAGAGTTCACTAGAGGACTTACTGTAGACTTCAGAACAGTTTAATAATAAACATTGTGTAAAAGAAAAGGGGTGGGGGGAGGGTTGGATAAGTCATACTGTACATCCAAAACTCAATGTGGTTTACTAAAAACCGAATAAAGGAAATGTTTGTCAAAACTTTTAAGTTCATAGCAAAAGGCTCCCAATGAGCTTGGGATTGTTACAGAAGAACTTGTCCCTGACAGCAACCAGCCAATAGGAACTCTGACCCCTACACACCTTAATAACCAGGAGACCCAGGTGGTTTTATAACCATTGGTATAATCCATTGAGAAAATTCAAAGACCATTGTCATAAGCAATAGGGGATGGTGAACCCTGGGTGTTATCTGCAGGTTAGAGGCTGTAAAGTAAGTCCTAAAAAGATCTAGGTATAATTGAAATTTGTGGGAGTTTTCGTTTGCAAATGTGTTTGTTTTCATTTTTATGATTCTCTTTGCTCAAATCATGTTACCAAGGATTTCCAGCTATACATGGATTATTGGTCATACTTGTAACCTGTTGTTATTATAGTTTTAGGATTCTCCTCTTTCCTTGAGGTCAACAAATGAGAAAAAATTCCAGTCCTGAATCCAACAAAATTAAATTAAAAGTAAAAAGAACAAAGAGGTGGCTTTTTATGGCATGAAAATCCAGTTTACTTGTTTTTACCTTACATTTACTTGTTTTTAGCTTTTTTTTCTTTTCATTTTTACCTTTACTTGTTTTTTAACTTGTTACAATAATGACAATTGCTGAAATAAAATAAAATTAAGTTTGTATCCATCTGAGATCATCCAGATATGTAAGTCACCTTTTTTGTATACTAATCTTACAATTGAACACTTATATTTGATTATATATACACTTTATTTACAAAACTTGATTACAATGTATACAATATATACACATGCACATAAATGTACTCTATAGAATCACAAGGTTATTGTACATTATGTATAGATGAGCTAAATGTTTACAGTATACAATACATTGGTTGAATATTATTCTGTAATTTAGCTTATATGTCGCTATTACCCCTGAAAAAAACTAATCTGGTGAAACGCGTGAGACCTTAAGACGACTGCGATTATACTTTGGACATCTTGTCTATCCACAGATTATGCTAAAACTTTCTTATGGTGCAGTGGTAGTTCTTTGTTTACTGCCAAATTAATCAAATTGTTTTGTGTGAACAATTGTCATTATTGTAACAATTATCGTTATTGTAATAATAACTGCTTGAAAACAAATAAAATGATTTTGCATGCCATACAAATACGCTCTTTTTACTTATAATTAATTGTGGTTGCATTTAGTATTTATTAATAAACTGCAGGAGTTAGCTTCTAATGCATTTACCTCAGATAGGTACTTCAGGCTTCATTTAAAATCTCGGATTCTCTGCCCACTTTTATTCACAAACTAAACTTCAACACAAAGCAAAATCCAGAATTTTTCCCTCACAGGGGGTGAAAGTCATCCATAGAATGACAAAAAACCCACAAATTTTAGCATCTTGTCTCTCTCCCTGTTGGTCCCACAGATCTCAGCTTTGGGAGATCTCCTGGGCTTTCCCGGCACACAGGTCTTAGGCTGCAAGTCTCCGAAGTCTCAAAGACCTGCTCCTTTATTATTATCAATGGCCAGGGGCTTCAATAACTTCTGGCCTGGAAATAAGGAGGAGTGCCTGGCCCACCCATTTCTTCCAGGACACTCCGAGCCTGAATCCCAAATAAAGAGCTGCAAATATACAGTAATGCAATTACTAATGGCCCTATCCAGGCCCTTTAATCCCTTTAATTATCCAGGCCCTTTAATCCATTTTCCAGAGGAAATTGAGCTACATTATGCCAACTATTATCTGAATTTGGCATTAGACGTTTCCTTCTACTACAATACCCAAAAGTGAAATTTTAAAAAAGGAAAATGGATAGCCTAATGTGTTTCCATTTAGTCTTACTTCACATTCACCTTCCCCTGTTTTCATTTTTTTTGCAAATCGAGATGCTTAAAGCGTACCTAAACTAAAAGATCAAAATTAGCTGATCTAACACATGCGCAGTGAGATCTGCAAATTTTTTTTTCATCTTACGTAACCCGAACGCGCGCCTAGATTGGGTGACGTAGGATGAAGAACAGGAAGAAGAAAAGAAGATGGCAGCGCCAAGCGTGTTGGCTCTGGGATGGATGCCAGGAAAACACGGGACCTGATGCAGGACACCCCCGGAGCGATCGGACTGTTCAGTAGGATTAAAGGTAAGTGTATTTTTTTTTTAACTTTTGAGTTTTGAGTTTTTTAGTTCCTCTTTAAGTAAAGATTGCCAGGCCTCCTTCATAGAGTTTATTTTTTTTTGCTTTTTAATTTCTGTTTTTTCGTTGGAGCTGTCTTAAGTGACCAAAGAACAATACTCCATGCTGTTAGGGTCTCTTCAGGCATGGAGTCACCTGACACCCAGTCTTCACCAGTGCGCTCCACTAGGGGTGATAGGCCAGTAGCCTTTGCCAAACTTTTTGCCGCAATGTGTCACCAGGTCATGGCACTTGAGGTCACCCTGCCAGAGAAGAAAGGACAGAGAGGCTTCAGTGAGGAGACAGGTGGTGTCCAACAGGCGAGAGAAGGAGAACACCATGGGAAGGGGTCAGAGCTGGCAGTGGGAAAGTGTAGTTAAAGATCCAGGGGAATGGTCAGAGTTGGCAGTGGAAAGGTGTAATCCACGGCCCAGGCGAATGGTCAGGGAAAGCAATAGACTGCGCATAATTCAAGGCAGTGAATGTTGAGCCTGTACAGATGAGAGGTGAAGATAGGCATGGGACGCTATGGGACCGTTCAGAAGGTAGGGCCGCGGGAACCACTTGGGTATTTTAGTATTTTGACCCCAGAATGCTTCTATCCTCCCATCATTCCTTGCGGAGTAAAAGGAATGCATTCTGGGAAACACAGTCTCAATTTTTTGGGTGTATATGGCGGAGGATCATCTACAGTACCTCTGGTATCATCATAACTCATGGAAGAAAGCATTTGGCTCATTGGGGGATAGTAGGGTGTAGTTGCATGTTAAGTTGCACAAAGGCCACACCAACAGAATAACTCTCGTGATCTGGGTTGAGGATCAGAATCCAGTTGAAATTGCAAGCATGTTAACAGTCAAGATCCAGCTTATACCAAGCATAGGTGTCAACATAAATAATGGAAGTCGGACAAATGAATAGTCCATTTTCAAGCAGGCATTGGTATTCTGTGGTATCAGGTTCGAATTGATTAGCAAAAAAGAGTAGTACATAGAAGAATGAAGCCAAATAGCAATCGAAAAGATTGGCGGCAAACAATTAAAAGCAAGATGTTGGCATGAAAGGAAGCTAAGAAACAAGGCTAAGAAAATCCAAGCTGGACTAAAACCCAGATGCCATGAAGCCATGAAAGTCAACTCTAGAATTAGACAAGTATCTATACAGGTATTTAGGTGGCTCCAGGAGTTACAGTATATGCAATGTGCTAAGGAGCAAGTCGCTGATTCCGAGGGCAACTCTGATAGCTGGGCTGCTTGGATAATGTTTACTCATTTACATAATTTCTGTGAATTACTGGGATGATATATTACATTTTGAGAAATGTTTTGAGAATATTTAGTTGGAGACAGGTATGGTGGAGTTTTTTTTTTCCTTTTAAAATTTTCTTCATTTTTTTTTAGTAATAATATTTCTTTTGAAGATTATTTAACTAATTCCTTAGTTTTCAGGTACTGGGGCTCTGGCTTGAATTTAGGGATTCATAGGGGGATGTTATAGGTGATTTTGTTGGCCCTTGCTCCTGTGACACAATTTTAGTATATGGATTGCTTGAAATGCCTCCCTAAAGTGGAACTGAACTGGAAAATAAAACAAATCACACTTTCCTCAGATCCACAGATCCCTTAATCATGTTGGAGCTTTCCTCGATTGGGTCCCATGCCGTCCTGGAATTCTTCTTTATCCTGGCGGCCATCTTCGGCCCTCTTCTTCCTTCTTCTCGGTACGTCACCCAATCTTAGAAAAGAAAGGCGTTGCAGTTTAAAATTCAAAAAAGACAACAAAATTTTTACTTTAGGGTTTTCTACCCTTCTATGTAAAGTAAAAATATTGGTTTTTGCTTTAAGCCTAGATATAATGAATTTCTATGTTATAGATTTAGTTTTTGTCACTTTTAATGTATGTTAGATTGCCTAATGTTTTTTTTTTCTTTTTATCCCTTTTTTATTATGTATTTTTGCTTGCTGCTTGAGTCGATACATATTTATTGTTTTTTTAAATTATATTCTTGATTTCAATAAATTTCCAAAAAAATTTCAATAAATAAAGAATAAAAACAAAAGGTGAGAATTCTGGTTTAGGTCCCTGATGGGTTAAGTGAGAAACATATGACTTTGATAGCATTTTCAAAAAGGTTTCTTTAACCTCTCTGTTATTGAGGCTGTAGATAATGGGGTTCAGCATAGGTGATACAACCGCATAGAATATGGAGCTGTATTTCTCTTGGTTGGTGGAATACTGCGATGATGGGCCAAAGTACATGAGCATCACGGTCCCGAAATACAAAACCACAACAGCTACATGGGACGACCAGGCCTTAGACCTTCCTGCAGACTGAATCTTTAATACAGAGAACAAAATAAAAGCATATGATATGATGATCAGTATAAAGGGCAGAAAAAGGGACAAAAAGCTGATGGAAAAGATCAGAACTTCAATGGTAGAAATATCCTCACAAGAAAGTGTCAAAACCGCTAACAACTCACACATGAAATGGTTTATCTGATTACCACATAGGGCAACATGTAAAAAAATTGATGGAAAAAGACATATCATAGCACTTAAAAAGACAATCGTGGCTGTAAATCTGTAACAAATATTCCAGTGCATTAAAACGGTATAATGGAGGGGCTGGCTGATGGCTACGTAGCGGTCATAAGCCATGATGGCCAGGAGAAGACATTCACATCCTTCCAAAAATATAATGACATAAATTTGGGTGATACATCCGCCGAGTGAGATTATTCTGTCAGATGACAGAAGGTCAGCCATCCACCAAGGCACAACAGTTGAGGAGTCACTTAAATCCAAAAAAGAGAGAACACACAGGAAGTAGTACATTGGTACATGTGGGTGCGGGTTGGTTAAAATGTCAAAAATTATGAGACCATTCCCTACAAAAGTTACTTTGTAGATAATACAAAACAAAAATAACAGTACAATGTTTATGGTTGGATCAAAAGTAAATCCCAAAAGAATAATTTCAGTGGCAATAGTCTGATTCTTGATGGCCATTCCATGAGATTTTTCGAGATTATAAAATGAAGTGAAAACAGAGATCAGGAAACATGAGTGTTGAATTATTTGCTATGGGACATACTTTTAAATTAACAAATGCAGTTGAATAAATTAAATCAGAAAGCTAATAAATATTAAATGAGTAGTCTAGGTTTAAAATGTTAATCTAGTCGTAGGGTGATCAAAGCTTTGGACACATCATTGTGAAACATATGTAACAATATAACTCTGTAGGTTAAATCTTCCAGAAATTTTTTGTTTCCTAAAATATGCAGCAAATGATAGAGATGTGAATTACAACGTCATATATAGGTTTTAAAATTAGGCTAATACAACCTTAGATGAACAACAGCATGTGATATTTATATACAGTGTATTATTATTTTTTTAACAACGATTAAATAAAGTCATTATGAGAAAAATTATTTACACCCTTACCACTTCAATAGGATTGAAGATAGAAAGGTCAGAAAGGTGCTGCTAATGAAATTAAATTTGATTAAGTGATTATTAGCAAGTGTGACTATATCTATAAAGCAGAAATTTGCTGGTCTGGAGCATTCAGGTGTGTGTTAACACAATGCCAAGGAGGAAAGACATCAGCAATGGTATAAAAGAAGCAAATCCTGCCACCCATCATTTTGTGAATGCTTACAAGGCCAGTTCGAAACAATGTCAAGCCCATTAATCTACAGTGGGAAAGATTAATAATATAATGGAATACATTCAAGACAGTTACCAATCTTCCCAGGAGTGGACATCCGAGCCAATCTCCCCTACAAGGACAAACCATGCAATGCACAGAGAAATTGTCAAAGAAAAACAAAAAAATCAAGCGTGCCAGAATCTGTAGGCCTCAGCTAGCATGTTAAAGTTCATGACAGTGTAAATAAAAAGGACTGAACATGGCTTCTTTGGAATAGTTGGCACGAGGAACCCCCTTTTTTCCAAAATGGCAGCAGGGCTTAGATTTGCAAAGTTGCATCCAAACAAGCCATTAGACTTCTGTAATATTATCATTTGGATGTAAGGCCTTGGTCAGCACCAGTACTCACCAGACACCTCTCCCCCAATTTAACGCCGCAGTCTTCACCTATAGCAGCCCCCGCTCAGCCTCGGGAAACTGGTTGCATCTCCTAGCACTTGATTGCCCCCAGGACTTGGTGCGCAAGGGATGGTGTCTGAGAGGCCAGCAGCTGACTAGGAACCCAGGAATAAACAGTACAGAACTCCCCAGAAAAATCAGAAAAACAAGCCAAAGTCATATACAGAAGATAATTATATATATAATTCATTCCAAACTTCCATGCAAGTGTTAATTTTTTGCATGGAAATTTATTTTAGATTGTTGGCTATAATTCACCGAATTACTCAATAATTAATTATAATTCACCGAATTACTGCATAACTCATAAAAACTTTATAAAACATAAAAAAAAAATCTTTAAAAAAAAATCTTTAAAAAAAAGTTAAAAAAAAAAAAATGGTGTATAATGTAATGTACCTGTACAGTAGCTTATATAATATATATATAATACAATTATATATATATTATATAGGGATTTCTTTGCATTGGACTCAATACAGCTTTTTTGTATTGAGTTCAATGCAAAGGACTTTGAATGTCCCGCCCTGCCTCCCGCCCGCACCGACGCATGCAGCAATGTCACTGGGAAACCCCGGAGATCGTCACTGCACTCGCCGGATGAAGAAAGAAGACAGAAGACGTGTCCGGAGGAGCTGCGGGGAGAAGGTGAGTATTTTTTTTTAGCGATCGACGCTGGAACAGAACGGATCATCGCAGCGGGGACCAGGTAAGTGAGGGGATTTAAACAGTGAGAAAAGTTCGGGTTTATCGATTTTTGCAAAATCAATAAACGCGAACCAAGATCGGGTTTAACGGTCGGGTGGTTAAATATTATAAAAAAAACTAAAACAAAAATAACAAAATAAAAAATTTGGCATAAACAGTGGCTGGTTCACAGCACTCCCACCTATGACCTGACAAGGAGGATTATAAAACAATTTATAAGGACGCCTCCATCATTACCCAACTCTGGAGATGAATTATTACCCTAAAAACCCAGCATGGGGATTACAGCGAGGGATTATTGTAATCATCAGTGATGATTTTAGAAGATAAAAATAGAGATATCTAGAAAAGGAAATCCAACATTGATCTATTTTTTTCTGTTTGTAAAAAATATAGTGAACATAAAAGATGTACACAGCCCTAATAAAATGCCAAGTTTGTGTGATGCATAAAATGTAAGCACAATAAATACCTTCCAAACCTTTCCCGCCTTTATTATGATAATTATCTAAAATTCAATTAAAAGACAAACAAATCTGTTGGAGGAAAAATAGGGTACAAGAAGCTGGTGACATAAATTTGTAAACCTTTAAACTTTATACTTTGCCTCTTTTGATCTAATTCCAGCATTCATTCTTCTTGGGTCAGAGTTTATACGCATGGCACGTCTTGATTTGGCAATATTTGCCCAATTTTCCTTGCAAATGCGCTCCCCTTTAAAGGTCACTGCACAACTTTTCTATTGAATTTTACTTTGGGCTCTGGCTGGCCACTCCAAAACTTCATTGTTTTTTTCTAGTGAAGCCTATCTTTTGTTGATTTGGACGTATGCTTGGGGTCGTTGTTAATAAGCATTTGTTTTTTTTGGTTTTTTTTTTATCCGATTTCTACTTAGCCTATATACTCAAATAAAAATCAATCTGAATATAAACCTAGGTACCTATTTTCATCTGAAAATAAAACATAATACTTTATATTGTTGGCCACCAATAGATGCTGCTGTGTCCTTGTGTGAGATGTGTAACAAACCTAAATACAATCATTAAAGATCATTAAATGTACCCGTAAGGCCAGTACCAGTACCAGTATTTACAAGTCACCAGTCTCCAACTCTAACTCTATACTCTTCGCCTATAGCAAGCCCCCGCTCAGCCTCCGAAGGTTAGTTGTGTGTCATCCCAGCACATGGTTGCCCCCAGGACTTAGATGGACAAGGGGTGGCATCTGGAAAAAGACCAGGAGCCCACAGATATACAGTATATAACAGTATAAACACAAACATTCAATAAATTACTTTAAAATTAATTTTTATTTTTTTTAAACACATTTTTTACATTTTTTTTACCAAACTTTTACCATGCTTTTTGGGTCGGGTCTATCCGAATTCGAACAGCCATATTCGAGTCGAATATAAGGACAACCCAAATTTGAACACCAACACCAGTTATGAGCATGAGACATTCAGGTAGAATCAGGTAGATATTTTGCCTAGTACAAAAATTCTTCTACTTGCTACTTGCTACTTTTAGCTACTTGCTAAAATTCTACATAAGAAGGGTCAGATTCTACAAATTAAATACACAGTATGTAGTCCAATAGTACTGTAATATGTCCCCCTGTGGTTTTAAGTCCAGATTCTACTATAATTCTAGTTTTCTTAATTTTCATTTGTCAATCTTTTCTGGGGTTTGTATCCCTCCATAGAGACCCCAACCCCTTGATCCCACTGTCGTTCATCCGAAAGGTTTATTTAACTACAAAAGTCATAATGAATTTGGTCGAATCAGTTTGGTTGACATAAATAGAATTTCAGAAAACTATGATCACTCCTGTGTAGTAGCAGAAGTAGGAACAACAGAAACAGTTGACTGAGGTTCTCATCTTCACGCTGTATCCAAATTTTGAGAGAAATGCTTAGGGTTGAGTTTTACAATAAGTTCTTGACGTTGGAATTGGCCCTACCCAACCATTTATTGGTCAGTAAGCCCAAACATTTCTGGGAATTTTCATTACCCTATAAGTGGGAAAGGGGCTCACTGCTATATCAGTACTTGTCCACATAATCTTCAGAATCAGGCAGGTGCTTAAAAAAAGATTTACCACCGGCCACATAACACAAGCCTGGTACTTGCAGCCGGTAACCATATCTGTAGCACCTGTGCACTGTTAAAAGATAATCATTGACAGAAAGATAGTTTCACCCTCACAAACCTGTAGTCATTCTGCATGTTAGTAATTCACCTGCTAGTAAGACCCCTGTGTTTTACTAGAAACTAAATTATTGTGAATGCAATTTACAATTTTTTGATTATCTAACCTTCATGGAGAGGACACTTTGATGACAGTCAGGTGCACATTTTGGTTAGAAAAGAAAACTAGTTCATGAGTCATGAAAAAAACATCTGCATCACATTGGAACAACCATCCTTAAGCAAAATGGGGTCATTGACCTTCTAACATATCCAACAGAAATAATAAGTCAACAAAACAGAAAGAACATTCTTTCATACTTACTTATTTGTTCATTTCTTTTACTTATAATTACTTTAGCAGGGTCCATGTGATGTCCAAATATATGATCCCATGAAGATGGTCTCACAGTCAGCTGTTTCTTATACACAATGATGGAAAATTCACTCAGATGTCAGCTGTGCAGCTGAAGCCGCAGGTATATATATATATATATATATATATATATATATATATATATATATGAGCGACCTTATGAAAGAGGCTTTCCGGATTCCAATACCTTTCCTGCCTACAGACCCCTACAACACTTGGATCATGTTGTGCAGAAAAAGTCTTCTACCCTTAGCAATGACTCTTTTCTCCATTGGAGGAGGATGGGAGGTTCTTTTTTGTCAAAGAGAAGTGAGCTGCAAAGTTTGCACCCTTCCTACTTTGAGATTTTAGAGGTTCCATATGAATAGGGGAGGAAGCACACTTGCTTGCTGCCACATTTTTCTATCAAGAAAGGTCCTAAGCCTAATAAAGTATCTGGTGAAAGTGAAGTTTAACTGGGATTGCTCAGATTCCAAATTCAACAACCTCTAATTATGACCTGATTTTACAATATGACTTTAGGATACTTTCAGCATTTTAAGTGAGGTTTCATTACTTCTACTAGAGTTTCCATGTTAAAATACAATCAAAACATAATGGGTCGATAAACTTTTTATTAAAAATGTGTTTAATGTAAAATAACAGTTTTCTTAAACATAGTTCTACATAGATTCTTAAATTCCCTGTTGTTGAGGCTGTAGATCAGAGGATTCAGCATGGGTGATGTAATAACATAAAATATGGAGCTCTATTTCTCCTAGTTGGTAGAATATTGAGATGAAGGGCCAAAGTACATGATCATCATTGTCTCAAAGTACAATGCCAGCACAGCTAGAGAAACAAGTAGAAAAAGCTTTAGACCTTCCTGCAGATTGAATCTTCAGTACAGTGGATAAAATACAAATATATGATACTAATATAAGCACAAAAGGACAAACGATATAAGGACTATTTAGAGCAGCAAGCTGGCATTCTGCGTAGGGTGGAGAGGCCAGCACAAACTTTGGTTACCAATGCCATTGAGGTGTTATGGGAGCAACTTGACGGACAAGTATATAAACCAAGCCAACTTGTGGAAGGCGCTCCAGGAAGCACAGGGTAAAATCTCATCAGATTACAAATATATCTAGAATTCCCAAGGTACTACCAAGGTACTACCAAGCTGTAAATTCAGCAAATGGAGGATTCTTTGAAGAAAGTAAAAAAAAAAAAACATTGTTTATTCCTTTACTAAATGGCGTTTTCATATTGATACTATTCAACCACCACCCCTCATGATCTAATTTCACAACATGGCTTTATGATACTTTTATTATTTTAGGTGAAGTTTCATTGCTTGTTTTAGGTGTTCTCTTTGAAAATATGTCTTTGGTCTTCTGCTTGACTTCCACTTTGTAAGATAGTACATAGTAATAGTACAATGACACGCTGACTGGATAAATCTTTTATTAAAATTATGTTTTAAAATATAATAACCATTCTCATAATCATAGTTCTACACAGATTCCTAATTTCCCTGTTGTTGAGGCTGTAGATAAGAGGGTTCAGCAAAGGCGATATAATAACATAAAATATGGAGCTGTATTTCTCCTGGTTGGTGGAGTAATGAGATGACGGGCCAAAGTACATGAGCATTGCTGTCCCGAAGTATAGTCCCACCACAGCTAGATGGGAAGAACAGGTAGAAAAAGCCTTGGATCTTCCTGTAGACTGGATCTTTAATACAGAGGATAAAATACAAATATATGATACTAATATCAGCACAAAAGGGAGCAGAAGAGAAAAAAAACTGATGCCAAAGATCTCAAGCTCACTGGAGGAGATTGTATCACAAGATAGCTTCAGGAACGCAAGAAGTTCACACATGAAATGGTTGACCTGGTTGTAACATATGGTAATTGGTGAGAGGAGGGATGGAAGAGTACACATGAGGAAACTGGTGACAAATATTAGTGTGGTCAGCTTGAAACACATACTCCAACGCATGAGAATGGGATAATGAAGTGGTCGGCAGATAGCTACATATCGGTCGTAGGCCATCGTGGCAAGAAGTAGGCACTCACATCCTTCAACAAGGAGAATGATGTAGATCTGTGTGATACAACCCCCAAGTAAGATTGTTCGATGAGTAGAAAAAAAATCTGCCAACAACTTGGGCAAAACGGTGGTTGAGTAGCACAAGTCTAGAATGGACAGAATGCAGAGGAAGTAGTACATCGGGATGTGCAGCTGGGGGTGCAGCAAAACTATACAAATCATTAGACCATTTCCAAAAATAGTTACTATGTATATCACAAAAAATAGCACAAACAGACCCGAGTTTATCATTGGATCACTGGAAAATCCTAAAAGAATTATTTCTATAAATATTGTCTCATTTACGATATCCATCCAAATAAATTGTCTAGTTCATCTGCAAATGTGTTTGAAAAATAGAGTGGTGAAACTTTTTTTTTATTATCCTATTTAACTAGATACAGAAATGGCTCCGACCTGCTAAAAAATGCCAAACATAACAAATTGAAGTTATTTTCAGTGATCTTCTACTGCTTGTTTCACAACATAGATAATTTTCCAGACAATGATGGAAAGGCTAAACATATACCAGGTTTAATTATTGCAATTAATCTATCATATTTGTGATTGATTTATGAATATGTGAGGTTGACAAAACATGAATGAGATGTGTTCAATCATCCAATCAAGAAAGATACCCTAAGACTTGTGTTAGGCTACGTACAAGTCAGATGATTGCTCCTGAGATGAATGGTTGTGCTCATTTTAGGCAAAAATCTAACATGTGTACAGTGGTTCCCCAATGTTGTACATCAACCTGCCCTGATAGGAAGGTGGGAAAGGGAGGAAGAAAGTTTGGGAGCCAAAAAAGTCATTATAATTGAATCAATATAAACAAATTGTATTTAATATTTATTTTCCTGGTAGGGTTGCTTTACCTGGCATCATGGCAGATCAAAGTCCCCTCCTAAACTTTAGATCAATAAAGAAGAGTAAAGAGAATGTATCAATATTGTCGTTATATTATAGCATGAAATGAAGCTTCTCAAGACTCTCACATTTTAAACCTGCATATATTTGTTCTTGTTCTAGTATTAGTGCGTTGTATGAAAACCAAGGCTTCTGTGAAGTATTATTATACAATTATTAGGATATATTGAGAGCAACTAATGAAATTTATAAACCTTCCAACAAGAAAACTGTGTAGCTCAGTAGATTGGGTAGTTGGGCTTTTGGAGAAAGTAGTTAGCAAGATGCAGTGTTATCCCCAGTGTACGACCCGACATTTTTCAGTAACCACTCGGCTGTTTTTGGCTAGTTACTAAAAAGTTAGGTCACAATACAGCGGACACCACCCGCCTACAGCTTCTTCCCACCTCGCTTAAAATACTTTCACGATTTAGAAAACATGACATTTCCAGAAAAGGAACTCAAGGAACACGTGGGCTGCCATTGGTGGATACTGTTTTTTTTTAGGGTAGTTCTTTTTAAAGTGGTTGTGTCCCCCAAAACCTTGTAGCAAAGATGTGTACAAGAGAAGGTTGCCAAATGGCTGCTGATCAGGTTGTAGTCTTTGATTAGTCTCAGGGTTCTCTGGGTGTGTAGCAGGAATGGTGAGGCTTTGTGATTATTCCTCTGGAAACCCACCTAAGAGTTATTTTTTTTAGCAAAGTCAAATACAAAAACATGGAATACTGAATACATGTGTTGTGGATGTACATGTGGATTTGTCTAGTTTGTGCGCTTGTGAATATCTTGTATCCCCCTTCCCACACTAGATTCGTGTAGTTGTGACCTGATAAGAAGAAAAGTATGGCTGTTATGCCCTGATGGGTCATACGAATGAAAGAAGCGGGTAATATACAAAATATATTCTCATACTAACAATTGCAAGATTTTTTCCATATTATAATGTAACACGGAGGTTTGGTCAAAATGAGCTAGTAATGGTCATGTAAGGATTTGATTGGTTGAGTGCTGAGGGTGATATTTTCTGGACTCTTCCCAGTTGGATGTTATGAAAAATGGGCACTCCCTGGGGTAAACTGAGTTGTGTGATCTTGCTGATGGATCAGTGGACTGTTGTTGGTCTGAAGAATTAAGGGAAGAGGCTGCCGGGCCCTGGTCTCATGTAACTCCATAGTTCTACTCCCCTTGGTTCCCCGTAACACAGCTCACCTCTCTGACTCTAGCCCTTGCTGTCTCATCGGCCCTGATTTAATAAAGCTCTCCAAGGCTGGAGATAATACACTTTCAGCAGTGAAGCTTGGTGATCAAGCAAACCTGGAATGCATTTGATCAATGTAATTTGCTATTTGCTAGCAAATGCTTAGAATCCTGGACCAGATCCATCTCAGGTTTGTTGGATCACCCAGCTTCACGGGTGAAAGTGTATTCTCTCCAGCCTTGGAGAGCTTTAATAAATCAGGGCCAATGTCTCGGTAGGTGACATTTTAAACATATTTATTTATTAATACCCATGGTATTAATGCTATGTGGAGTGATAACTCATTTTACTAATAGAGTAGAGAATACATACTAGTTAAAATGCAGCACATTTACAGGGAAAAACACTTTAATGCCACCAACTCCAGCACAGCATCGTTGCCTTTCCTTATCTGTGTTACCATTCTATTTAGAAGAACAGGGAAAATAAATCATATTTACAGATAGACAAAGGCAATGGATTCATTTTCCAGTCTAATGGAATAGTTGGGAATTTTGAAGGAACAAATACAAAGTAAAACCATGCTCAAACATGCACCGCAGCGCAGTATAAAGCCAACATAAAGCTATAAATATATATCTCAATTATGTATTATTAAATAGTAATAAAAGCATTTTAAGTTAAACAATTGTAACTCTGTCAATTTACTTTGATATCAGCTCCTTGTTGCTTACTCTACTACAGCACTGAGATTAGGAGAAAGATGTGCAGAATTGAGGACCAAACTTTATAAGTATACTTGTGAAGTTTTATGTACATGATGGTTGGAGTTTTCCAAAAAAAGAGCGAAAATAAATCACCGTGCATGCATACATATACTATAAATAAGCCAAACTGCTAGTGTACAAAAAAAACATAATGAGGTACCAATAAATGTTGCCAGTTGCAAAGAATTGCTGAAAAAAAAGCTTTTTCTTAGACATTTGTGGGTTGTTTGTTTTATTTTTGACATTATTTCCAAATAGGCATAATCTTAGAATTAAAAAAAAATACAGAGAATATAAGAAAATGTTGTGATAATGATATAGTAATGGATTAAAGAACCTTTTATAAGGATGTCTTTATCAATAACCAACTCTTGAGATTAATTATGGGTAAACATTTCCAATACAACAGGGATTTCTAAATGATTTCACAGAGTACGGATTACCATTAGGATTACTGGTTGTGTATTTTATCATATTTTAAAGTCATCACATATTTAACATTATGTAAAGGGGTATCTATCACTTGTATATAATGAAAAAATATGATTATTTTTTTTAAATACTTTCATTGCGGCGGTTTCCCCATAACAACAGGAGAACAAAAATCCTCCTACCACTGTGTAGAACTCATCCAACAACTCCAAGAACTCTCTCATCCATTGGCCATGGATTGACTACTGTGAGAATATTGGTAAAATCCCCCACCTTCAGACCCCCACAACACGGTGGCCAGGTTGTAAGGAACATATACTTTCCTCCAATAATGTCCCTTTTGGGGTTGAGTGGAGACTAAAAATAGAGGGGGCTGCACTCTCATTTGCCCTCTTTATTTTTGGGAAAACCATATTCTAGAGGACCTCTTTATGGACAGGAGAGGGGACACACCTGCTTCTTTCCTCATTTTCTATTCATGAAGATCCCAAGATTATTGAAGATTCTGCTTTTCAAATTGTTAGGGGCATGGTTATGCTTGGATAGGTAAATTAAACAGAGCTTTACATATTTATAGACAGAGTGTCCCAAAAAAGGCTCTAGGGAAAGAGTATGTCAATATGTTGTTTAGGTTTTTAGGAAGAAAAAACAGGTTATTTAAGGCCCAACCCAACCAATTATTCCAAGCTGATGGGAGAGCCAGAGTGTTCCAGGCTGAGAGAGAGCCAGAGTGTTTCAGGCTAAGAGAGAGCCAGAGGGTTCCACGCTGAAGAGAGAGCCAGAGGCTCCCAGGCTGAGAGAAAGCCAGAGGGTCCCAGGCTGGGAGAGAGCCATAGTGTTCCAGGCTGAGAGAGAGCCAGAGTGTTCCAGGCTAAGAGAGAGCCAGAGGGTTCCACGCTGAAGAGAGAGCCAGAGGGTCTCAGGCTGAGAGAGAGCCATAGTGTTCCAGACTGGGAGAGAGCCAGAGGGTTCCAGGAAAGCCAGCGGCCAAACAGTACTACAAAGTTGTGAGTTATCAGTACTGATAAAGTGTATATGGTAAATAGAGAGGGTACCTAAGTGAGGTAGCCAGAGGTCCAGTCGGGCTACTGTTTAATGTTTTTGTTGTGATGTGCTGGAGTGTGTGCTGTAACACTTGGGTAAAATAAATACTGCTGTTATTTTAGACTTTTGGAGTCTGCTGCCTCTAATTTGCCCTGTAAGTATCCCGTTACCATGAGCAAACACCAGTAGTCTATTAGCACAAGCTAGTTATACTAGGGGAGCAAAAAGTATAAAACTGCCATTGGTAATGGCATTGCAGCCACACTGTTTTAGTGCCTTGGTGCCATTTAAAAAGATGTATATTACACAAAAATGTGCAGAATCGCTTTATTTTTGTGTGTAAACTACTACAACTCAAGAGTCCTGCTCCTCTAGAGTCCTGCTTCTCCCACAAAAATGATCTCACCTCTTCCCATCACAGTAAGGTACATACATCACATAGGTTTATTCAAACTAGAATTGAGCCAGCTTAGCTAACAGTCACTGAAGTTCTTTCATTTGCCATCAGAGTACCCACCGATTCACACAGCCTGTCACATGACCTCATTACAGGCTTTACTGTAGTACATTGCCTTATCTAGAACCCTGTGCACTGCATAGTGATAGTGGCTGCCTGGTGGCTGACCAGAAAAGAGCAAGAAGAGAAAGTGCTGATAGTTTACCTTAATTGACAGGCTGTTGGAAGACACCAAAGGAGGGAAACATCTGCAGGACAACCAAGATGAGTTCAGGGCAACATAATATTTAGAAGTGTTCGTGTTGACTTGAAGCTTTGGGCACAGAGGTACCCTAAGCAGGACTGCTGTCCACTAGGGCAGCACAAAGTAGATGGCATGGTGCCCTTGTTCGGTGCCATCATGTGCCCCTTTCCCAATTTTAATTCTTTTTTCAGCAGTAGGGATGAGCGAGCAAAATTTTAAAATTAGATCCTGTGGCGAACCGGGCCGTTCTGGCTTACTGAACATGTAAGCGAGATTGGCCTGTGTAAATTCGGCTCTCGTGATCTAATTTTTTGGGACCTGCAAGAGCAATCATATACTCCCCTGATTGCTCCTGCAGCCCTGTAGTATGTGTTCTTGGATATAGATTCTCTATCCCAGAACACAGAAGTCCTGTGGCTGTGGTCATCATGAATGAATGCAGCTGTGGGAATCCTCTTGTGTGTGATCCCCAGGCTCTAGAGGTTAAATGAATGCAGCCGTGGTACTCCTCCTGCCTCCCCGGGCACTAGAGGTTAAATGAGGGCTTGCATAAATTCCCCTTAACTGGATTAAAGGCAAAGTGGAAATAAAATTGGATTCCAAATAACAAAAAGGAACTAAACTTTATAGTAACAACAACTGTTATCCCTTTCACGAGCTATACGCCAAGTCATCCATTGACAACCATTGGCTGTGGATCTGTGGGTAATGATACAGTGGGCAGCCGTTTCTGGCCATGTATGAAGAATACCTTGCCCTTGAACAACAGGTTTATTCTGTTCTAACAGAACCTAAATCTTCTCCATATCTCCCCCAAAAATCTAGTTACACCAAACGAAACTGGTGGTCCAATGGCGCTTTTTCCAGGTGTTGTACAAAGTCTTTTATTTTTTGCTATCTGATGGAATGATAACCAAATTTATTCATAAATGTTGTAAATCTCTGCCGAACTAATTCTAAGGTTTACTCTGCTGTAACAAGCGCTGCCGCCGGTGGGATTAAGCAGGGCACACAATACTGTAGTAGCTCATACATGTTCGAAATGTCCTCAATTTAAATAACTTTTTTTTTTAACATAGCTTTACACAAATCTTTAATTTTCTTGTTGTTGAAGCTGTAGATGAGCGGGTTGAGCATTGGAGATATAATTACATAAAATATAGAACTGTATTTTTCCAGGTTAGTTGAGTATTGAGATGATGGGCCAAAGTACATAAACATTGCTGTCCCAAAGTATAGTCCCACCACAGCTAGATGAGAAGAACAGGTAGAAAAGGCCTTAGACCTTCCTGCAGATTGAATATTCAATATGGAGGATAAAATGCAAGCATATGACCCTAGAATAAACACAAAAGGGAGTAAAAGAGATATGAAACTAATGCAAAAAATCTGAAGCTCACTGAAAGAAATTGTATTACAAGCTAGTTTCAGGAATGCAAGAAGTTCACACATGAAATGGTTCATTTGGTTGTAACATATGGCAATTGGTGACAGGAGGGATGGAAGTGTACACATGAGAAAACTGGCCACAAATATCAGTGCGGTCATCTTGTAGCACATGCTCCAACACATGACAACCGGATAATGAAGTGGTTGGCAGATAGCTACATATCGGTCATAGGCCATGGTGGCAAGAAGTAGACACTCACATCCTTCAACAAGTAGAGTGACGTAGATCTGTATTCCACAACCCCAGATCAAGATGGCCCGATACGAAGAAAAGAGATCCGCCAGCAATTTTGGCAAGATGGTCGTTGAGTAGCACAAGTCAAGAATGGACAATATGCAGAGGAAATAGTACATCGGGATGTGCAGCTGGGAGTTCTGCAACACAATATGTATCATTAAAGCATTTCCAAAAAAAGTAACAACATAAATCACAAAGAATAATACAAAAAGGCCGCTGTTTATAGTTGGATCCTTGGAAAATCCTAGTAGAATTATTTCTCGAATAACGGTAAGATTCTTGTTATCCATAACAAAATTCTTTATTTCATCAAATATGTTGAAAAGAAGGAGCAGTTAACTCTTTTAACATGCAGTGAAGATTTTGATTGACATCTACAGGAATTGGTAAAAAACTCATACGTTAGGATTTAAAATTCTGCTTCCAGGTTAAATGTCTTTAAAAAATTTACATTTAAGAGACCATTAAATTACAATTCAGATCAACATCACAGATCATTGCAAAACCATCTGTAAGCTACTAATTATTTTAACCCAACAATTCAACTGCATAATAGGTGTATCATTAAAATAAGAAAAAATCAGATATTTGCACATAGGGCCTGGTTTATTAAAACTCTCCATAACTGGAGACGATAACCTATCACTGAAGAACCTTGGAGATCCAGAAAACCTAGAATGGATGTGGTCCAGGTCTATCTTTTCCAGTCTTGGAGAGCTTTAATAAATCAGGCCCATGGGGAAAATATTTATGCAATTACACTATTAGTTTCTGATTAGGCCAATTAGCCTCAATGAACTCAACATCTGGAGGTACATTAAGGGTTACCAAATAAACTTGCTGCCTAACATAATGGGAAAATCAAAAGAAATCACCTAACTTCAAAAACATTGTGGTCTTCCAAAACTGTAGTTTAACCTTGGGAACAATTTCCAAACACCTAAAACGTCCAAGACCATGTGTAAAAACAATAATATGTAAATAAAAGCACCATGAGAGTACATGACCATCATTGGAATCAGGAATAAGATATATTCTCCTTCCTAGAGATGAATGTACGTTGGAACAAAAAGTGCAAATTAATCCCAGAACAACAGCAAAGGGCCTTGTAAAGATGTGGGAGGAAGAAGTGCGTAGAAAAATTTCCTATAGCGAAATTACTCAAAAGGCTGTTCATCGAGAAAGAAGCCACTGCTCCACAGCTATCTTAAATAAGCCAGGGTGCAGTTTGCAATGGCACATGGAGACAAAATAATACATTTTTGGTGAAATGTCCTCTGGTTTGACAAATTCAAGATTGATGTTTTTGGACATAATGGCCATCATTATGTTTGAAAGAAAAAGGGTGAACACCATTCCAAGCATGGGGATGGGAGCATCATGTGGGGTGATTTGCTGCTGTAGGGACTGGTACACTTTACAAAACAGCACAAGAAGTAGCCATGTCAGCGCAGGAAGTAGCAAAAGCCGGCCCAACTTGATCTAACTGAAAATTTGTTGGGAGAACTGAAAAAGCATGTGTGAACAAGGAGGCCTATAGACCTGGTAGTATTTTATTATAATTATTTTATAGTTCATTTATATAGAACCAACATATTATGCCATGCTACAAATGACAGACAGACACAAACAATGAGAAAGGAGGACCTTGACCAAAGGAGCTTACAATCTAAATGGTTTGGGACGTAGTACACAATTGATGGGCAAAATAGAATGGTGGGTGAGTAGTAAAGAATAAAACAAGGAATAGAGTTCCAGAGAGTTGGGGCAGCCCCAGAAAAGTCTGTGTATCAGGTATATAGAAGGGACAAACATTGTGGAGGGATTTGAAGGCAAAGAGCTTGAATTTATTTCTGAGATGAAATTGAAGCCAATGAAGAGAAGTAAAAAGAGAGGCGCCAGAAAAGGAATGGTGTGAAGGCTGTGTATAGGAGCGTGTATAAGGGGTCTGGTGGTCTCTGAGGACAGGTAAGGACAGATTTTGGAGATGTGCAGATGAAAGTGGCCAGGATAAGAGATGTTCTGACACCTGTCAGCCATCCATGACCACCCACCTGTTCCACCATGTAGCAGTTACACTAGCTCTCTATGAATAAATGGGCAACTTAATATAGGTTTTAAATACGTCACCCTAAGTGTATGGAAATTCTGACTTCAGCTGTATCTAAATAAATGTTTGTTTTACTTTGGATAGATTGGAGAACAGTTTAAACCTTTGCTGGGTTTGTTATATATACATAAAAAGATTTGGATTACAGAAGATTCACCCAACTTACCCTCATCTGAGTGTTACTTAATTCAGATTCATAGTACATATTCCTGTATTGCCAATAACATTTACATGATAGGCTTTAGCACCATTGGTGGCGGTTACATTTTTTAGTATTAGCAGAGTTCCCAGAATATTAACAAAAGAGAGAAGGGATAGACCAGGCACTACAGTTTTTTAAGATTTAGGGGTTAGGGGTTCCCAAAGTACTGAGAAAAGGGAGCAGGGATAGATTGGAGCACTACAGCAAAACCTGGAAAAAATCCAAAGAACAAGAAAATTATATTGCTCTTTCTTGATGTATCCAATGGATTTATTTCTGCTTTTCACTGACATTTGTATTAAATAGATTTAGTATAACTACATTTATGTGAAATATAGTAAATGTATAATGATAAGTGAAAACTTAGTTACCTGAACGATGTCACTCATTAGTATTTCCTTTTTGAGTACATTTATTTCTGAATTGCCAAAATGTAGGCAAACAAAATTTACCAAAATTTTGCAAATGCACCAAATGCATTGGCCTAGTAGGGAAGAGAAATACCTCCCACAGTAACATCAGAATATTAGGCTTTCCAAACAGGTATATTTTACTCAGTATAAATTTATACAACTATAATGTTTTTTGACTCTTTTGTCATATACAATTTTCATGATCTAGTATTGAAAATTTTCACTGCTTACAAACTCCAGGATTCCCCCACCAATATTTTATCCATACTCAAATATTTGTATTTCCTATACTGATATGTAGGCAACACTGATATCGGTGCTACATGATTATGAATATTACAAATAAATGCTATAAAAGGCATATGGTACAGAATTCTAATAACAGCAATAAATGATTTAAGTCCTTGATGCAAAATATGGAAATTTGTAGCAAAAAGGCCGAATTTGGCATCTGAAACACAGGAACTAGATTAATGTATTGGTAATGGTTGTATACAATCGACAGAGCATAAAAGTAAATTTTAGGTTATAAATATAAAAATATTAAAATATAAAAAAATGAAATGTACTAATACAGATCCTTTGCTGTTCCTTGTACAAATGAGTGGATGAGTGGAACCTTTTAAAAGGACGCCTATATCATTATCGTATCTTGAGAATAATCATCCATCTGTACCGTTGTGTAAACCTAAAAACGCTGTCATTGCACCCAGAGATTTGAAAAAGTAATTGTTTTCAATAAGATTGCTACCCATGTGGATTGGGACTGGAAATTTGAAGAAAATATTATTTTTGTAATTTATGTAAACAGAACGTTCTATAATCATTACATGTATGTAACCTAAAATAATTATTGTGTTTTACAAAAGATACCAACTTAAGTATAAAAAGATTAAAGATTAGATCTTAAAGATGATAAAAAAGTTATGAAGATCTGTTTAATAAATTATTTCATTTTTATGGGACGGTGATCTTAAAATTCTGCATTCCACATGCAGGATAATCTGCTGGTAAAATCTGATATTGTACCCTGACATGTAATCAAAGAATTTGTATTACGGACATCTATTGACTAAGTAGAGTCAACAACAGCAGAATGTGTTACGGATCTCATTTGTATATTTTTATAACCAAGTCTTTTATTGCATGTGCTAAATGCATGCATGTATAATAAATAATTTTAATTTTTACATATATGCATAAATAAATACATACCAACGACTTAAAAATTCAATAAATATGAATGTGTTGCAAAAAAATATATTTTTTTAATAATATGCCTAAGGATTTTATGGTTTACCTTGTAGAACTTTACCAATCTTTGTTTTAATTCAACATTACTATGCCTGTAATTGACAACCAGAATGCCTTAACGGCTCCTGTCATTGTGTAGAGTCAATCCAGTTAGTGGTTAGCTGAGGACAGCTGTCCTCTGCTGTCCACTTGTGTGATTGATTGAGAGAATGTGAACAATAATAATGGCTCTCTGAACATTATTCACATTGATTCAGCCAATCATGCTATAAAGTAGCTGCCCTGGGTAAACCCCTAGTAAGATTGCTTCTATACAATGACTGTTACTATAAGGATAGGAACCAGAGATGCTGGACCAATTTTGGAATCGCAAGACCCTACAAAGATAAATATTAGTTGTTTGTCCTGCCTATATAAGACCCTCTGGAATCTCATTTACTAAAAAGGGAGGAAGCAAAAACCATTTAGTTTTTTCTTTGACAAAAACTAGACACTCACCTTCCCCCAACACTGGAAAAGGCCATTGTTGGGAAAAGGGGCCTATGTTATGGGGTCTTCTTGGAATCTGGAAGCCTTCCTTAATAAGTCGGTCCCCAGACATCCACCCGCTAACCCTCAGGAATGTGCATATGAGTACATAGTACTCCTTACCCTCTTAGAGAAAGGGCTGAAAGAAATCTCTAGAAATAATGACACAACACAATAAAATCCACCACTTACCATTCATGGTCCAGAGGTGTTCTAATATGACGTCTCACAGCAATCTATTCTAGTGTTACCCGTCTCAGCTGGCACAGAACACAATGAAGGATAAAAGCAGGGAGAGACATGGATAGTGACAGGGACAGGTTAGGAGCCTTCTGTATATCTGTATATATACAGATATTGCAGTTTTTGATGCTACCTGGTGCTATTTAGCAAAGAAGACTGTTTGCTGCAGAAAAAATTCTGTCCTATTCTAAAAAAAATACAGAAATTTTTGTTTGACACCTCTTGCTATTCCCCCCCAAATAAAGCCAGTTTGCTAAAGAAAAATTTCTGTCCTACTCTAAAAAAAAATATATAGATATTCATTGTTTGATACCTCTTGCTATTTATTCTGTCAGTTTTTTGATGCAAAAAGTGACACTTTTTTTGCATAGAAATTTTTGTTTATATTGTGGGCCTGTGATTCTTAGGATTAACTCCCGGGTATAATAATTATATTTATTTATTATATTATAATCATAAACTGTAAATTTAAAAAAAAAAATCATAAGTTTAAAAAATATTGAAATATTAGACCACAACAATGTAATTGTAAAAAAAAAACTATTTTATCAAAAGTTTCTAACTGAAATTTTCCAAGCAAGGGTGCAATAATAAAGATAAATAAAAATATAAATTAAATTTTTAGTAGACATACCGGGTGTGGTAGATTTTGAAGCAGGGTGCTGCACACCTCATGCTCTTACTGGTGCCACCTGCCCACTGCCCATTACCCAGCTCTAGATGCCAGACTAGGCTCAAGCTCAACAGGGTCTTCTTTCTCCGCTGATTCCGACAAGGCTGTTCCCTTTCATGTGGTTTCTCTACATAGTAGTTAGGGACAGATTAGAATCTCATTCATCCATTCATGTCTCCAATAGATACAGCTACTACACTGTCCATATAGATGATGGGCTCAACTTCTAATGCCATCCTTGTTCCGTCCCAGGGCCCACCGCCTCCTCCTCATGCTGTTACTGCAGCCTCCTGCCCAGTACCGACCTCTAGATGCCATTTACCAATGCTGTGCACGCTCCATGTAAGAGCCCACCGCCTCCCCTTTCTGCTGTTCCTGCTGCACGCCCTAGGCGTAATCAAGAGTGTGGATGGCATCCAGAGTGTGGATGGCATTAGTATCTATCATCTACAGTTGGGTACTGGGCAAGTGGCAGCATCATTTACAGCAGGAGGAGAAGGCGGTGGGCTCTCAGACGGAGCATGGACGGCATTAGTATCTGGCATCTAAAGTCAGGTACTAGGCAGGCGGCGGCATCATTTACAAAAGGAGGAGGAGGTGGTGGGCTCTGAGACGGAGTGTGGATGTACTGGGCAGGCGGCAGCATCATTTACAGCAGAAGGCGGAGGCAGTGGGCTCTGAGACGGATTGTGGATGGCATTAGTATCCGCCATTTAAAGTCAAGTACTGGGCAGTCGGCAGCATCATTTACAGCAGGAGGAGGAGGCGATGGGCTCTAAGACGAAGTGTGGATGGCATTAGTATCTGGCATCTAAAGTCGGGTACTTGGCAGGTGGCAGCATCAGTTACAGCAAGAAGAGGAGGCGGTGGGCTCTGAGATGGAGTGTTGATGGCATTACTATCTGGCATCTAAAGTTGGGTACTGGGCAGGTGGCAGGATCATTTACAGCAGGAGGAGATGGAGGTGGGCTCTGAGACGGAGTGTGGTTGGCATTAGTATCTAGCATCTAGAGTCGGGTATTGGGCAGGTGGCAGCATCAGTTACTGCAAGAGGAGGAGACGGTGGGCTCTGAGACAGAGTATGGACGGGATTAGTATCTGGCATCTAGAGTTTTGTACTGGGCAGGCGGCAGCATCATTTACAGCAAGAGGAGGAGGAGGAGGCGGTGGGCTCTGAGACAGAGCATGGACGGAATTAGTATTTGGCATCTAAAGTCAGGTACTAGGCGGGCGGCAGCATCATTTACAGCAGGAGGAGGAGGCGGTTGGCTCTGAGACGGAGTGTGGACGGATTTAGTATCTGGCATCTAAATTCGTGTACTGGGCAGGCGGCAGCATCATTTACAGCAGGAAGAGGAGGCGGTGGGCTCTGAGACGGAGTGTGGATGGCATTAGAATCTGGCATCTAGAGTTTTGTACTGGGCAGGCGGCAGTATCATTTACAGCAGGAGGAGGAGGTGGTGTGCTCGGAGACGGAGTGTGGATGGCATTAGTATCTGGCATCTAGAGTTTGGTACTGGACAGGTGGCAGCACTATTTACAGCAGAAGGAGGATGCAGTGGGCTCTGAGACGGAGTGTGGGCGGCATTAGTATCTGGCATCTAGAGTTTTGTACTGGGCAGGCGGCAGCATCATTTACAGCAGAAGGCAGAGGCGGTGGGCTCTGAGACGGATTGTGGATGGCATTAGTATCCGGCATTTAAAGTCAGGTACTGGGCAGT
>NC_092861.1:4776901-4850456 GCF_032062135.1 Pyxicephalus adspersus | reverse complement strand
TCTAGAGTTTTGTACTGGGCAGGCGGCAGCATCATTTACAGCAGAAGGCGGAGGCAGTGGGCTCTGAGACGGATTGTGGATGGCATTAGTATCCGGCATTTAAAGTCAAGTACTGGGCAGGCGGCAGCATCATTTACAGCACGAGTAGGAGTAGGAGGAGAAGGCCTCCTACTCCTACTCCTGGAGTAGGAGAAGTAGGAGGCGATGGGCTATGAGACGGAGTGTGGTTGGCATTAGTATCTGGCATCTAAAGTCGGGTACTGGGCAGATGGCAGCATCAGTTACTGCAAGAGGAGGAGACGGTGGGCTCTGAGACAGAATATGGACGGCATTAGTATCTGGCATCTAGAGTTTTGTACTGGGCAGGCGGCAGCATCATTTACAGCAAGAGGAGGAGGCGGTGGGCTCTGAAACGGAGCGTGGGCGGCATTAGTATCTGGCATCTAAAGTCAGGTACTGGGCAGGCGGCAGCATCATTTACAGTAGGAGGAGGAGGTGGTGGGCTCTGAGACGGAGTGTGGACGGATTTAGTATCTGGCATCTAAAGTTGTGTACTGGGCAGGCTGCAGCATAATTTACAGCAGGAGGAGGAGGCGGTGGGCTCTGAGACAGAGTGTGGATGGCATTAGTATCTGGCTTCTAAAGTCGGGTACGGGGGCAGGTGGCAGCATCAGAGACAGCAAGAGGAGGAGGCAGTGGGCTCTGAGACGGAGTGTGGTTGGCATTATTATCTGGCATCTAGAGTCGGGTACTGGGCAGGCGGCAGCATCATTTACAGCAGAAGGAGGAGGCGGTGGGCTCTGAGACGGAGCGTGGACCGCATTAGTATCTGGCATCTAAAGTCAGGTACTGGGCAGGCGGCAGCATTATTTACACCAGGAGGAGGAGGAGGTGGGCTCTGAGAAGGAGTGTGGATGGCATTAGTATCTGGCATCTACATTTGGGTACTAGGCAGGTGGCAGCATCAGTTACAGCAAGAGGAGGAGGTGGTGGGCTTTGAGACAGAGCGCGGACGGCATTAGTATCTGGCATCTAGAGTTTTGTACTGGGCAGGTGGCAGCATCATTTACAGCAGGAGGAGGAGGTGGTGGGCTCTGAGACAGATTGTGGACGACATTAGTATCTGGCATCTAGAGTTTGGTACTGGGAAGGCGGCAGCAGTAACAGGCAGTAGGAGGCGGTGGGCCCTGTATACAGTGGGCACAGTATACAAACTATATACTGCAGTATACACTGGGTCTGTGTGTCTCTCAGTACAAGTGTGATACAGTGCACGCAGACAGTGAGGGGACCCTGCCACTTTTTTCACTTTTACAAAGAAAGCCAAGCAGCACAGAAAGGTTGTGATGCTATCAGCAAATCTCTTTTAGGAGTGGTAAATGCAGGCACGCCCTGGCCTTATATAGGCCAATGGCTGCCTGTGTGGCATGCAGTGACAGACAGCCAATCGGCTGCCTGTTACAACAAACATGAAGGGGGGCATCCCTGCTGTTATTGGAGGGCCCTAGTCATCATGGGGGAGGTCCCTAGGCATTGTGGGAGGGTCGAATTTGGGGCTTCGAATCCAGCAAAATTCTCGTCGGGTCCACCCGAATTCGAACGGTCATATTCGGGTCGAACATTAGTACGACCTGAATTCGAACAACAACACTACAGGTTATCACGAACAACATGTTTATTCAGTTCTAATAGAACCTAAACAATTGTTGAATGTTCAAAACCATTTTGTGATCAATCTAAACCCAAACAGCACCCATGTTCTCTTCCACCGCCTAATGATTAGCTTAGCTATGGCACATGTAAAGACTTTGTAGATAGCATTTTTAATTTTTTTTACTGAATCAATGATTTTTTGCTATTGCTAACTGATAGCAGAGGGGTCATCTTAGAATGATATTCAGATGTATTTTTTATAACTGACTATTGGCAGGGTGGTGATACTCGTATCCTTGCTTCTTCTAAGGACAACATTTCTTATGTGGGCCAGTTTGGAAGGATGTTTTGTACAAGCAACGTTGTTTTGGCATGAAAGTTACCTGATGTAAATATGTATCATTTCAACTGGTAGAGTTGATATCAATTTTATTTAGGTCATCAGCTAGAGATGACGTTAGGTTTACCACTATATTGGGTTCCCAGGAAACCTATGACATTCTTTCTGCTTTCCCAAACACATGATCATGTTAACTGGTCAACATGAAAGAACACATAATGCCCTGCCTGCCCATTCTATTATGGCTAGTAGGGTTAAAATGCCCGATAGTATGGTTTTTGGCATGTTCCAGCCACCTACCTATAAAAAGCTCGATACCTAGTAGTCACTTAATCATAAAGGATCATAAAGGATTGATACAGTTTATGTGGGAAGTTTCTTTACAGTGCTATAGAATAATACAGTGTAATACTGGTCGATAACACCACCTAAGGCTTTAAGACATTCCCATGTATGTTATTCAACGTTTTTTTGTTGTATTTTGAAAAAAAAAAACATGCATCTATTGCAATTGATAAAAAAAAAATCAGATTATGTGACCTGATCTTACAAAACAATAATACGGTACACTAGGTGAACTTGTACTGGATGTTTCTGCATAGGATATGATAATGGTAATGAGTGGTATAAAATCTTAATCACCTAAAAATATTGATATCAATGGTGACAACCAGAATCCAGAAGACCTCTCTTGGATGGGAGGGGCAACACAAGTTTGCTTGACTTTCACATTAGGATGCAATAATTCAATAACATGATAACTAGATATTTTTAATGAAAATGTGTTCAATGTAAAATAACAGCTTTATTGAACATAGCTCTACACAGATTCCTAATTTCCCTGTTGTTGAGGCTATAGATCAGTGGGTTAAGCATGGGTGATACAATCACATAACATATGGAGCTGTATTTCTCCAGGTTGGTGGAGTAATGAGATGATGGGCCAAAGTACATGAGCATTGCTGTCCCAAAGTACAATCCCACCACAGCTAGATGAGAAGAACAGGTAGAAAAGGCCTTAGATCTTCCTGCAGACTGGATCTTTAATACGGAGGATAAAATGCAAGCATATGACCCTAGAATAAACACTAAAGGGATCAGAAGGGAAATAAAACTAATGCAGAAGATCTCCAACTCACGGGAAGAGATGTTAATACAAGATAGCTTCAAGAATGCAAGAAGCTCACACATGAAATGGTTGATTTGGTTGTAACATAATGTAATCGGCGAGATGAGGGATGGAAGAGTACACATGAGAAAACTGGCTACAAATATCAATGTTGTCATCTTGTAACACATGCTCCAACACATGACAACCGGATAATGAAGTGGTCGGCAGATAGCTACATATCGGTCATAGGCCATAGTGGCAAGAAGTAGACATTCACATCCTTCAATAAGTAGAGTGATGTAGATCTGTGTTCTACAACCCCAGATCAAGATGGTCCGAGATGAAGAAAAAAGATCCACCAGCAACTTGGGCAAGACGGTGGATGAGTAGCACAAGTCAAAAATGGACAAGATACAGAGGAAGTAGTACATCGGGATGTGCAGCTGGGAGTTCTGCAATACTATATATATCAATAAACCATTTCCAAACAAACAAACAATGTAAATCACAATGAATAAAACAAACAGGCAGCTGTTTATAGTTGGATCCTTGGAAAATCCTAGTAGAATTATTTCTCGAATAACGGTGTGATTCTTTTTATCCATAAAGAGTTTTTCTTTTACCAAATTTGTTGAAAAGAAGGACTAATAATATAATTCAACTTTTTTGATAATTTATCTTGTCCCAAAAAATGAATGAATTCCAAATTTTGCCATATTTTTCAATGTAGTACAGTTGTCTTACAAAAGCTTTTTTGCTATCTGTGTCCAATAGGGAAGACCGAACAGAACGGAAAAGGAAAATTTTAGCTTTTTTTGTTATGGTGATGAATTTTCTTTCATTTCTTAATTCTTGCAGTCCTGGTCATTAAGACTATAAAAAGAATCCAGATAGCAAGTATACAGAGGGAAAGACTGGAGCACTGCAGGATAACCTGTATGAAATTCAGAGAAAAAAAATTGTAAATTGTAATTCTGGATGAAATAATTTCATTAATTTATTTCTGATCAATTTTTATTTCTTGACTGGATTTTGTTTTTAATTGATTGTGTATAAATACAAAGATATGAGAAACACATCAAATTTTTGATGATGCATAAAAACGCAATTACCTGAACTTTATCACTTAGTATTTAATTTTTGATTCTCGTAAAAAGGCTGAGTGAAACTGTTTCTCCGTTGCCGAAATTTAGGCAAAATTATATTACCAAAGTTTTGCATCTCTACCAAATTTATTGGCTTAGTAAAATTAAAGAGGTTTCTGGTTATTTCGATGGCTGAAGTGATCATCAAATGGCTGTTGTTTTTTTATGTGTTGTATTATTAATACCGATCCACATTATTAGTTATTAGTGGATGGGCAGCAATATGTTCTGGATAATATTGGTTTTCTCCATGTAAACCTACTTTGACTTACATAGTTACATAGTGACATTCAGCACTGGAAGAAGGGCTTTTAATTAATTTGACAATGAGCAAATGTTCTTTAGATGATCTCCCAGAGTGATTTTGTTTTTGTTGGCTGTTCCCATTAAAAGGAAACATTGGTGTTGAACTTGAACAATGTCACCAGTGGACTGGTGGAGTCAATGGTTATTAAATCTTTTTAACCTTTTTCATATCTTCTACGTTACAAGCATTACTGTTTTTGGAGGTCTTGAGAAATATTTGATGGAGGCACGACTTCTTTAAATAAGACATGGGCTCCCACCTTCACACCAGATTATCTTCCTGATAACTGGAACACCTCCAATTTTCTCATTCATGTAAACTGAGACTCCATAGGTGTTTATATACACTTGCCAAACAAAAATGTAGCTTTGGGTCATTTTACTTAATATTAAATTGACCAGCTATAAGGTTTTTTTAACCAAGGTTTGGTGGAACCCTAGGGTGCCTCCAGAAGTTACTAGGGGTTCCTTGAAAATTGAAAATTGAAAATTGAAAAGCTGTTTGTGCCTCAGGTCAATTTAGGTAACATCAATGATTTGCTTGACTGTCTTTATTTACCACCAATGTAGGAGACATTAGCCTGACTTATCAAATCTCTCCAAGAGTGGAGAAGATAGACTATCATAGGAGAACTTTGGTGATCCAGTCTTGAAAGGCCCAGGAATGAAAACGTTTGCCAACTAATAGCAAATGATTTTCAAGCAATCTATTCCAGAATGGATCAGTCAGGTTTTTTTATAATAGTTTATGGGGAGCTTTTATAAATTAGGCCCATTCATCCCACTAACCACCAATGTAAGAATCATTCTTCCCACTGACTGGCACACAAATGTAGTGGATATAGTAGGAGTTCCCTGAAGACCTCAATATTATTGTAAAGGGTTCCCCCATGTTAAAATGTTGGAGAAAGGCTGCTCTAGTATTTGATGCTTTAATGAAAATAGTACCCCAAGGATTGCATAGAAATGTTACCCATACCTAGATAACTGTGGTTCCTCTTCATACATATATGTACTCAAAGTTTAAGAACAGTGTTGCATTGCTACACTTGTTAGAAATAAACTAAAACGAATAATAATATTGAACACAAAAGCATAAATTACAAAAAAAAATCATCAATAAAAATTTAAAGTTTGGAATAAAATACAGGAATAGTTGTAAAAAATAGCTTCAATGGGCATCTGAAGTCAACAAATATATTGATGTGAAGGTGATGGTTGTACACAACAGACAAAAAAATCTAAATGTATTTTAGATTAAAAATTAAAAAATAAAATTATGATACGGATATCACACTGTTCTCTATGCAAATGACAGATACAGTAGTGGATTTGTGGAACATTTTAAAAGGATGCTTGCATTATGATTGACTTTTGGGATCAATTACCATTGTATTATTGCAGCAACACATTCATTCAGGGATTAGAAAATGTAATAGTTTTCATTAGGCATGCTGCTTATGTGGATTGAGACTGGTAATTCAAGAAAATAATAGTTTTGGTTTATTTAGGTAAACAGAAAGGCATAAAATATTTAAAAAAGATATAATATAAAAGGATTATTCCTAAAAAATTAAGTTCCAATTTATTTAATGTCTAGTAATTTATTTGACTTGTTGTATGGGACCGGATTAATTCTGGATTCCATGTGTCGGACCCTCTGCTGGTGAATTCTGACACTATGATCTATGAATCTATACTACCAGCATCCAAATGTTTTAGTCCTTGAGTAGTGTCAACAACAGCAGAATGTGTTAAAAATCTTATTAGAGAATAGTCATTAATAATTTTGAAGTTATCTATGGGGTTCATGAAGACAATCATGAGGCTTGAAGTGCCTATGGCTATTGATGACCATGACCCAGATTACTTTGGGTGAGGAAGGATCACAGTGTTCTCTGTCTTCACCTCTCTTCCCTGGATGATGACTGGTATTGGCAAAGGGAAGAATATGTCTTGAGTTGCCTCCTCTCGTTCTTGGCATACTACCCCTTCCTCGTCCTCTTCCACTATCTGTGATCTGGCATGGATGTAGACTTGTGACTGAGATGATGAAGTCTTAAACTCTTGCTCCACTCTTTTTGTATATAGCCTCCTCTACCTGGCACTGAAACTGTCATTGGGAGAATGCCAGCTCTTCCTCCTTCTCACTGTGACCCCCGTTCCCTGTTTGCAAACCCCAACAGTATCTGTTCCAGAAGCAGACAAGTAGGATGGCGTCACTGATGACAACGTAGGCACGACTTACCTTTTTGGTCGCTTTCCTAAATGGGTCTAAAACAGCACAGTCATCCTCTATTTTTCTGATCGTTCCACCCCTATAACCGCCACCATGTACTCCATAACCTCTGCCTGTTGTTATCACAGCTGCTACAGCATTTTACAGTGTTTACTTTTAGTGTATATCAATATTTTGGGGGGTTTTACTTCTACTGGACTTCTGCCAAGCGAGCCGTAGCTGTGTATGAGCATTATAAATGTGTACACACAATCCTGGCCTTTTCTAAGGCCTAGGTAAGAGGTTAGATAACATTGCACTATAAGGTTTGCTTATGATGTTAGCCGGGCTAGAGATGTGTGTGAATTTTCCAAGACACAGAGCTTCCAGCAGATTAGTTTCATTGTCACTTATGACCTTGCCTGTTTGTAGGTTGTGCGGGGTAAACCATGAATCTGCCTGGATCTGCAGAACACTTATAATTTCCAATCATAACTGCTGTTTTTAAGGCAACACAAGGAATTGGAAGGACCTCTGACTATGCTCTGAGTACTGTATGAATAAAGGATTGGCCTCCCTCACATGTTGCCCTCAAAGCTACAAAATGTTGTTTTACACACATGTAAGGGTCTTTCCATGTCTTTTTGTTACTTAATACTGTGTACAGGAATTGGAAGTAAAGAATGCAAAGGACAGACATCTGAAGTAAGGAATGGAGAGGAGTTCATAAAGTCTAGTGCGGTGGTCAGAAGTATGTAACACACTGGCCAATGTTCAGATCAACCAAAAATTGTGTCCTACTTTTTCCTCTTGCCTCCTCTTTCAAGTACAGGTTTCCAAATCCCTTCCAAATCCCTTAGGTACAGATCTTCAGAAATCACTCACCCTTTTCGATTCTTTCTGCCCCTCGACCGATTCAATTTGTACATATCCCACCTCCCTCAGTATAGAGATCTACAACACGGTAGAGCTCAGTGAGTAGAAGTCCTACCATCAGTTTTGTCTTGCCCATCAGATTCGAGGAGGGATTTCTCAGAAGCCTTTCATGTCTAGGTAGTGCAGTGTAATATGTGAGGTCTGAAAGAAGGACTTTGTGGAAACCCAGAAGAGATGAAGAACAGACCCTGGGATCACAACAAATGCAAGGCCCCTGTAAGGAAGATTTCCTTTCCCATTTACCAAATCAACCAACTTGTTCTCCCTTTTGGAATTCTTTAACTGTATCAATATATGTGCTTACATTGCGCAGAATAGGGGCCCCAAGTTAGCCCTCCGGGGCCCCAAGTTAGCTTAGCAGGGGGCCTCAAAGTTAGTTGTACACAGGGGACAACTGTTGGCTGCATCCATCACTGTAGCTAGGGATTGAGGAAAATCACATGGCACTTAACAAAGTAGCATACCACAATGTTTAGCATGTTGCCATCTACTGTGCAATACATTGAGGTGCCAATCACAATGAATGGCACCATATCATTACACAGAATGCAAATGTATTGCTGTGCATTTGATTTATGTTTCCATGTCCAAGAGTAAATCTAGCCTCTAAAGATTGACACATTTATCAAGTGATTTTCCAACACCAAATTATGAAGATGTAGACCCCCACCCCTACAAAATGTAAGAAGATATCTCCATCTTCAAGAATTTACAGCAATTGCTCATTTAGTGGCAAAAAAAAAGGCCCCTCGGAAAGACACTTCTTATGTCTACCTCTTCCCTGTTAACCAGAATGTGTGGGTAGATGTTAAAAGGTTTTTTAAAAAATAGTGAAATATTTACCAATGAGTAAGGAGGTACATCTTCTTGATGAATGTGTTTTAATACCTATAGTGAAAAATTAATGAATTAATGCACAACGTAATCACTGCTTTATGAATACACCACTATATCTACCTGTTTTTCCCTTCCATGTTAAATCAGAACTGCACTAAAATAGAAAAACACTACTTAATTTTACTTCTAAAGAGCCCCTGATCCTTTCATTATTGGCCTCGATTAGGTCCCTCGCTGTCCAGGAAACCTCCCTCATTTTGATGCAGGGGATGCTCCGGGCACCACTATCTTCATCCTTCTTCTTCCTTTTTTTGGATACACTGTAACTAAAAATAAAGAGTGCCAATCTCACTGTGCATGCGTTTTTCATGGCCTAATAAACCTCTTCTGAGCATGTCCGAGATCGGGCATGCACAGAAGGAGCAGCTCAAAGCCTCCTTGGATACGTGACATAGGTGTCACTGGAGACTCTCCCATCCAGTCATTACTGCTACGGCAGTAAAAAAAAAAAAAAAAGTAAATGTTTACCTTATATAAAAAACCCTTACAAGTTTTATTTAAAAAATATTTCAAAGAAAATTACAGTTTTTTTAAACTGTTTCCTGACCAGCCTCTTTTTTTTCCCTGTTGTTGAGGCTGTAGATGACAGGGTTGAGCATGGGAGATACAATCACATAACATATGGAGCTGTATTTCTCCTGGTCGGTGGCGTAATGAGATGATGGGCCAAAGTACATGAGCATCACTGTCCCAAAGTATAGTCCTATGACGGCTAGATGGGATGAACTGAAGATAAAATACAAATATATGATATTAATATAAGTATAAAAGGGAGAAGAAGGGAGATGAAGCTGACAAAGAAGATCTCACGTTCCCTGGTAAAGATGTTGTTACAGGATAGTTTTACATATGCCAGAAGTTCACACATATAATCATTGATTTGGTTATAACATATGGTCGTGGTTAAGAGGGATGGAAGTGTACACATCAAGAAGCTGAAGATGAATATCAGTGCAGTCAAACCATAACACATCCTCCAATGCATTACAACGGGATAGTGAAGTGGTTGGCATATAGCCACATATCGGTCATAAGCCATGGTGGCAAGAAGAAGACATTCACATCCTTCAACAAGGAGAATGACATAAATCTGTAATGCACAACCCCACATGGGCATGGCTCCATCGGAAGAAAATAGGTTTTCCAACAACTTGGGAAAACAGTCGTTGAGTAGCACAAGTCAAGAACGGACAGTATGCAAAGGAAGTAATACATTGGGATGTACAACTGGGGGTTTAGCAACACTATAAAGATCATAAGACCATTTCCAAAAAAAGTTACTACGTAGATCAAAAAAATAACATAAACAGACATATGTTCACCTTTGGATCCCTGGAAAATCCGAGCATAATTATTTCTTTGAAAATCGTCTCATTCTTGATTTCCATTTTAACAAATACCAGCTGAAAATATACAGTTATGCCTTAAACAATTGATTCAAATTTGAGTAGAATGTTTACAGTTGCAGAGTTCTATTGAATGATTCAGATTTAGAATATCAGACAGAAATTTTGTTCCATCAAGACCATCAAAGATACTTTCCAATAATTGATATTACGTATGGGATAATAAATCTAAGAGACTATATTGGAGTTTTGGAAAATGGTCCCCATCATAATAACGAATTTGATATGAATTTGAGATAAGTTTATATAAAAAGTGGAAATAAAATTAAAATAATAATAAAAAATGAAATGAGATTTTAAGTAAAGTAGAACATGACAATTCATTCATGATAAATTTATGGTCCACCAGCAAGATCAAATGACTTGAGAGATGTCAAGGAGAAACTTCCTTAGGATTTGGTATTAATTCCACTTTATTTATTGGAGGTCATTTCACGGGTACAGTTCTCAAAATGTTTTCATATATTTTTCTGACATGGAAATAGAAAATACATTGAGATCAATAATTACAATGTTCAACCTTTTAAAAGCCCATAATTCAATCCACAAAATTTAGCCGATAAGGGCTGATATATCTTCATTAAACTACCCCATCCAACCATCTCAAGTTCTCCAGCAGAAATGTAAATGAACCCACTGCCCAATAGCTGATTACTCACCTTAGTGGCACAGCTGTGGCCCGCTCATCATTTTCATCTTCTCCAGACTAAAATCCTTTTGTACCGTTGGTCAAGTCTTCATCATGAGTTCGCATAGGTGTAAATAGGGTCAAATTCCAGAAGTATCCACTGGACAACATATAAAGTTATCATAAATGGGCTGGGTTTGCAATACAAGGTTTCTGATTGCCTCCTTGTATATAGTAAAAGTGTAGAAGTTTAAATTCCCTTTTGTTAAAGAATATAAGCCCTGTTGTATGACTTCAATCGTTAAGGATTTTACCAAACTTTGCTGCAGGTTGCTAACTTTTTCAGTTCTTAATAAAAACATTTTGTTTCATCTCCTTACAATGTCAATTGGTGAATGGCAGGGTATAGGTATTGAGTAAGTACCGGGTCGACATCACAAAGCCAAATCCTCCAGTCTGCTGTTACAAGCAACCTAACACTACCAGAGCCTATCTGAATCCGTGAGGAGTAACATTTTCTTTTTATGATGGTCTTTGATACTGTTTGGGAGTATTTTGGTTGTGTTCTTGCCTACCCCTGAGATACAAGATGGAGTTTTGTTTGCTGTTTGTCGCCTGCTTTAGTCCTTTGTAACAAGAGTAGCAGGGCGCTCTTTGTGAAAAATATATTAAGAGGTCAAAGGAGGTCAAAGAGAAGTCAACGGCAGGTCAAAGCCAACTATCAACCACCTCATTTGGATTGATTTTAGAACTATCTCAGATTGATGTCAAACTATCACACCATGGATATGGACCTATTAATAATGACTTGTTCCTGCTGTATTTCTCACTGCTTTTGGTGAATCATGGGAAGGGGAGAAAGACATCACCATACAGAAGCTTAGAGAGTATGGTGGGCATGTGCATGATGTCATAAATGTCTTACTGTGCTTTGAACCTAATCCAGAAGACTAGCCTACAGGTCAATTAGTATTGTTTGCAATAAATAATTACCAGGACTGAAGGCACTGTGTTTTTTTGAGGACACAAGGGTTTTAATTTTACATTGTGTTGTATGTGTAAATACACTTTAAAGCAGGGGTCCCTAACTCCAGTCTTTGAGGGCCCCATAAATTCAGGATTTTGGTATAAAGAGAATCACTTTCTAATTTCTAAACCCTTCCTGACTTCATTTACTGTTGTCTATTAGAGAATTAATTAAATAAAAGCTGTGTATAGCCCTGCAGTGGGGTTGAGGACCCCTGCTTTATAGTGACCCTGGGTAGCCCCCCAAAAAATCCTTAAGCAAACAGAATATATATAAAACGTACTTTACTAAGCATGCATCTTCTACCTTCCTTCTGTTCCAACATCCACCAGTATATTTAACATTCAACAAGAGTGTTGGTTGCATTGTGCCTAATTTAATAAAGTTCTCCAAGACCGGAGAAGATAGAATAAAATAGAAGAATCTGGGTGATCCAGCCAATCTGGGATGGATTTCTTTAAAAAATCTTACAAATATTGTTAATAGTTGGCAAATGATTACAGCACTAGACCAGATCCATTTTAGAATTGCTGGATAATCCATGTTTCCCATGATAGTCTATCTTCTCCAGTCTTGGAGAAATCAGGCCCATTGTCTCCCAATGTGTTTCCATTTTTTTTACATCAATACAGGAACTGGAATAAAGGGAAGGTAGAGGACTCAGGACTCTAGAGGGTCAGAATAGTACATTTCCATTGTAAAGACCTACCCTTAGGAATTTTAGGGTCAATTTAGGGCATAGTTATGCTGAGATTAAGCTATGTTCGTATAATTCTCCAATCCTATCCAAGCAACACTCCTGCTTTAGTAAATCAGCCCTACCTATTTTAGTTCTAGTTTACCAATTTGTGCAGCTGGGCCTGGATACAAAACAAAAATTGCTGTAAAAATTAATAATAGGATTTTAATATATAGCAAAAACATTTTTAAGCGCTGTCTATGAGCAGTTGATAGAAACCTACAGTTACCTTCTACATAGACAGAAAGAAGTCTATAAGAACATGTAAGGAATCGTCCGGCATCCCACATTCATACTAAAGATCTACATAGCAAATTAAAAAATGTTTGCTAAAGACGTTTTTATCATTGACCAACTCTCAAGAGTAATTACCTCTGTGCACATAACGGAACATTGGGAGTTTTTACATTTGCTTTTAGTAATATTAGTTAACATTAATAATGATTGTTAAAAAAGGTTTATTTATTTTAAGATTGAAGAAAAAAAAGAAAATACTTATTTCTATTCCAATAATGTTCTATGAAAACTTTTTATATTTTAGTTATTACCGTTAGGTATTTCTATTCCATTATGTTCTATGAAACTTAAAGTGGACCTTTGCTCATGCATGGAAAGGTTCACCTTAATACTCGCCTATACAGCTTCACATGACCACTTTTCCATAATTTCCCCAACATTCTGGTGCTGCAAGGAAATGAAGGGACATATGCAGTACATATAGGCACGGGGGAGTATGTGAATTCTTTGTATTCCTTCAATGAGGCAGTGCATGTTGATGACTGCTATGGTATTCAGAATTGTCCCACGGTAGCAAGATCCTCTGATATGTTTCAGAGTTTTAACTTTCAATTTCGTATTGTGTTTATGGTTACAATAAAAGGCACAGGAAACTAAGTACTTATTTACCTGTTACTAGGTATATGGAGGGAGCATTTCTATTGGATGGTAACTGGGGACGTGTCTCAAATAGTTTTACCTACTGAGGCTAGGATGTTCCGCCAGTGTTCTCTAATATATACTGTTCTTTTTGGTGTAAAAATAGTAGCTATGATTTCTTTTGCTATTTTTGGAACCTCTATACTCTGGCCAATTGTCCAGTTTCTAGGCGAATGAGGTCAAATCGAGGTTATTGTGCACTTTAGGACATGCTTAATGAGATGGTATGATCAGCCCTATCCAGTTTTCTAACTTCCCGTTCTCATGCTGTTGATGCTCCTAAAAATAGTTGACCAACATGTTAAAGAGGCTGAAGTGGACCCTACTTTGCTATATCTGTTAGTCCATTGAAAGGGAGCCAAGGACCATTGTAGTGGGAAATGGAGAGATGCCTGCTGATGCGATGAGGCTCTGGTATGTGCCATAAAGGAAAAGGCTTCTCGGTGGTGGCAAAATGTTTGTTCACAGCAGCAGAAATTTGCCTCCCGTTTAGAGGGCTGGAAACATTTCTCATATTTGTAAATATCAATTTGTTTCTCAATGTAAAAACACAAAAAGCATACAAATTGCCATGTTGGCCAGGGTGGATTGGGAATCTGATTCCTCTGCACCCATTGCAGGCCTTTGTTGTTCTTCGCTTCCTCAACATGGAAGTTTTCACCTGTTCCCTCTGATGCAATCCTGTGTGGCTTCTAACATCCTGTGGCTTTCTTAGCTGACAATCCTAATTGTCTCCTTCATATCCTTAACATGTGACATGCACCCAATAACAACTGATGCTCAGAAAATATAATCTGAGTTGATTCTAACCAAGAGTTTTCATTTTTCAAGCTTCCAAGGTTTTTTTCAATCTCATAATTTTTTTTCAATCTCAAGTTCCCATCTGAGGCTGGGAGTTATGGCACACTTTTCTATGTCATTACAGAGGGCTGACACAACTACAGGGTCCCCTGACTCACTGATAATGCATCATGTGCACTGTCTTCACCTCCCCACTTTGACTGTCATGATGACAGGCAGTCCAGAAAGGGTGAAGCTTGGTTGTGGAAAATGTGCTTTTCTACTTTGTAAAAATATGTATATTAGGACCTCTTTCTGTCTACTACCACTCGGAGTGGTGTATTTAGTAGTGGTGCTACTTGCTGCTGGTACCCAGTGTTAAAAAAAATAAATAAAGATAAATTTTTGATCCAATCCCGCCGGACCAAATGGAAGCCAGATGTGGAGGCATCAAGGGTTCTGCTAAAAAAAAAGAATAAGTGGTATTTTTTATTTTAATAAAAGTTCTGGTTTAAGTGTTTCTTTGTCTTACTGAACAGGCCAAGAAGGGGAAGAAAGTGGTATAGGGGATTCAAAGGTTAACCATTGTATTATGCATGCAGATAAATATGGAAGGGAGAAATGTGTGTTAGAAGAAAGTGAGAGTTTGAATCATAGAAACATGGGATCAAAGAACAGAGGAAGAGAATAAAAAAGTTTGGGGAAGAAAGAAAAAGACAGGGAAAGTGGGGATCTAGGAGATAGGATAGAAAATATCAGAGGTAATAAAAAAAGGGGTCTGCTGATAAAGATGATTCATTTTCTTGATTATAGGGGTCCCTAATACCCCTTACGCCTCCATTCACCTTACACCTCTACTTCAGTTGGCCCCATTTTTGTAAATATAAATGTGTTTTTTTTGGTGTTGGGATCATTTTATACTAGTGAGGTGAAAGGGCTAATAGACTTTGTTACATAATGATAAAAAAGGCAACATTTTCTATTTAGTTAATAACAAAAGCTTTTGAGAACACTTTCCTAACTGTTTCTTTCACCTCCCTGTTATTGAGGCTGTAGATAAGAGGGTTCAGCATGGGGGATACAATCACATAAAATATGGAGCTGTATTTCTCTTGGTTGGTGGAGTACTGAGATGACGGGCCAAAGTACATGAGCATTGCTGTCCCGAAGTATAACCCCACCACAGCTAGATGTGATGACCAGGTAGAAAAGGCCTTGGACCTTCCTGCTGACTGTATCTTTAATACGGAGGCTAAAATACAAACATACGATATCAATATAAGTAAAAAGGGGAGGAGCAGGGAAACAAAGCTAATTGAAAATATCACTAGTTCGTGAGAAGCCATATTATCACATGAAAGTTTTAGAATGGCAAGAAGTTCACACATGAAATGGTTGATTTGATTGTAACAAATACTAATTGGTGAGAGGAGAGAGGGAAAAGTACACATGAGAAAACTGGCAACAAATATCAGTATGGTCAATCTGTAACACATACTCCAACGCATGAATATGGGATAACGAAGAGGTTGGCAAATAGCTACATATCGATCATAAGCCATAGTGGCAAGAAGTAGGCACTCACATCCTTCAACAAGGAGAATAACATAGATTTGTATTCCACAACCCCCAGGAGAAATGGCCTTATGAGATGACAAGAGATCCACCAACAACTTGGGCAAAACGGTGGTGGAGTAGCACAAGTCAAGAATGGACAATATGCAGAGGAAATAATACATTGGGATGTGTAACTGAGGGTTCAGTAATACTATACAGATCATTAGACCATTTCCAAAAAAAGTTACTATATAGATCACAAAAAATAATACAAAAAGTCCACAGTTGACATTAGGATTTGTGGAAAACCCTTGCAGAATCACCTCCTTTAAAACTGTCCTGTTTTTGTGATCCATTCTTTAGTCTGTGAAGAGCAATTAAGGGTGAGAAATGAGTAAAGAGAGAAAATTAATTAGCTGATAGTATACCTTTGGAAACCCTATAAAAAGATTAAATAAACCAAAAATGCTGTTAGGGCCTGGAGAACACTTGAATAAAATATTGTATGTTAAGCAAAGAGTCCAGCAGTTCTTCAAAATGACAAATTCTCCCACTCCTAAGAGGAAAACTAAGTGAAGATAAATCTGATGCAAAAAGATCTTGCAATGCAATTTCATAAGATTTTGAAAAATGTTTGTCTCACGATTCAACCAGAAAATGTAACCACTGATGGCAACAATTACTGTAACGTAGACCACTCCTAAAAGACTCAATACATGGGTGCCCTGGCTGCTAGGGTATAGCAACTACCCATGTGTTCAGGATTTAAAATACTTTTTCAATTTAGGTTTATTGATTATAAGTACAAATCTTAATTAATATCATATGTAATAATTTGTATATATTGGGTACATTTTCAGCTTTATCAGAGATCTCAGGTGATAAACAACAAAGAATATATGTGATATCTGGAAGTATTTAAATATTTTAGATTTACAAAAAAAGCTGCTAAAATAAGTGCCTTGCAGCAAAAAGAAAAATTTATAGCAAAAGTAAAACAACCACAGCTTGAACCATAAAGTGAAACAAAATTTGCATCTTGATCCTAAACCAAACATAGCAAATCCATTAATAAATTGTAAAAATGAAATAATTGTGGCAATAAATGATGACAATTATGGTTATAGATCTAATTTACCCAAAAAGTTTGAAAATATTGAAAAACAATTTGTTAATTTTGAAAAATAAAATTAAGTATAACAGAAATTAGAAGGAGCTCAACTATAGTTGGGTGCAAAATAAGGAACCAATGCGACCGGGTAGCAAGTAAAGCCAAAGTGGGTAAGGTTGAATCTACATAGAGATCCCAAGCTGGAGGAAAAAGATCTTGATTTCATAGAACTTTATTTAGACATCACTTGGAAAAATGGGCCTGATTAAATAAACTTCTGCAAGACTGGAGAAGATAGACGATCATGGAAGAACCTGGGTGATCCAACAAAGCAGAAATGGATTGCTTCAGAACTGAAAATAAATTGTATAATTAGTTCAATCCCAAATCTTTCACAATTATACACCCTTTATATTTTATGAGGACTTTTTTGGTACCTAAAGATAATATTACATGATCCACAATTTAAAACTACAGCAATTATTTAAACACTTGAGATAAAACATCATAAAAATTATTACTTAAACAATTGGTACATGTTCAACAATACTGTGAATTTGTTACAAGCACATTTTCTTGGTTTGATCTATTTTTTCTAGAAACTTTAATGTGATAAGTCCTTGGCGCCTTTTGGCTTCCTCGGAGGGACTCTAGGATTGTCCACAATTAAAGAATGTTAGATCTTCAAACTGCCCCCACTTACTTTGTATTAATGCAAATGAGAAACAATTTAATTAATTAGTTCAGCCATTGAATTATTGAATCCATCTTAGCTTAAGCACAATTATTTTGTCATATCATCAATTTTGTGCCGTAACACACAGACAAGCCATGTTTTTTTGTATACTACCACAAATTTTTAGATCACTTTGCTCCGTACATAGAAATAGTCATTTGTGTACTGAAAAAAGGAAAAAAAAACATAAAAGTTATCTTATTTATATTCTGACTAAAACATTAGTCTACCATATTTCCAATTTACTAGTTCGTAGTCTTTCAACTGCTGCAATGTCTATTACCAATATTTTCAATGTCACCCATAATCCTATACGCTTTAATCCATACATTAAGACTCCCTATCTCCTAATCTATACCACCATAGGATTTAGAATCCTTTTTATTAATTGCCATGAATAAATATCTCCCTAACTCAAAACTACATAAATGACCAGCATTTGTGAAAAATCATTCCTTTGGTATAATATATGTTTCCAAATATTTATGCCTTCGTATAAAAATTTTCTAAACAGGAACAACAAATCTCAATTCCGATAATATGCCAGTCCATAAAGTTAGACAACAGCATCCACTGTTCTTGGACGACTGGACGACCTGCCATGCAGCTTTGGTGTGCATTTGATACTTTTTATGATGTTTTATCTAAAGTGTTTAAATACATTTTGTAGTTTTAAATTGTGGATCATGTGATATTTCTTTTAAAAAGTACCAAAAAGTCCCCATAAAATATAAATGGTGTACAATTCAGAAATAAAAGCGTTTGCCAATAAATAGTAAAACATCTTTAAGAATTTATCTTTTTTTGGATCACGCAGATTCTCCTATGGTGCCAAGGCTGGAGAGGATACACTTTCATCAATAAAGCTGGGTGATCCTGCAAATCTGGAATCGATTTCTTCATTCAGTCATCTGCTATTTGCCAATGGTTTGAATCCTGGACCAAATTTATTCCAGCAAGATCACCCAGGTTCCCTCATGAAAGTATATCTTCTCCAGCATTGGAGAGCTTTAATTTATTAGACCTATAATCTTACATTGAATAAATATAAATATGATTCTCATTGTTTCCTGAGATCTGCTGATTATTTGAAGCCATTTCCATCTAATTCAATTTTTATCACAGTAAATCACACCCCTATGAGTGGAAGCATGATATATTAGGGTATGTAATAAGGAGACCAAAGTTAACATTAATATATGAGAACTTAAAAGTTAATAGTAAGATATTATAAAAAAATATACATAATAAATAACACATAATACCAAATTATATATTATGTACACGCAATACCAAATTATATATTAACACAAAAGTACAAAAAAAATAAAAAATGATAATGAAAGCGAATTAAAAAAAATATAAAAAGTACTTTTTAAAAAAAAAATTCTGTAAATTGTACAATTACATTAATATTAAAATGATCATTTGTCAATGATATCTCAATTCTGCAGTTTCTTCATAGGATACCAGTAGAAAATAACCATGTAGTCACATAGTTATGCTGTGTATTAGCTTTAGTGTGTGGGTGAGTATTTTTTTACAAAATGTTGAAAAAAATCATAAATCCCACCATGGGAATGGAGTGAGCTCCTCACTGATATACAGTACTATGCACAGATTTTTATAAAATATTCTGCTAAAGACACCAGAGAATAATTACCCTTGTATAAACATCAAGACATTATCATCATCACAAGGGATTTTCAAAAAATCTTATATAATTTCTTGTAATTACAATTATGATTTTATTAATGGTTTGTCAAGTAATAGGTTTATTCAAACCTCAAAGTTAATCATTGATCGTGGCCTTTTTAAATAAAGTAACCAGAAAATGTTCCTTCTTTAGCCATTATTGTCTTGTGTACTAGCAAATATTTTGCTATCCTGCCAGTACACCTCCCTAACTTTAGTATTCTGACCACAAGAAGTATGAAAGGAGATCTGCGTGGGCATGGTCAGTTTGTGTCCCTGTGGATTGGTGCTATAGGACGCCATGTATAGCCATCTTTGGAACCGCAGCCCCCCTGCCTAGACCTGCTCTTCCTCTACATATTGGACCTGATTTATTAAAGTTCCCCAAGACTTAATCCTGGACCAGATCCACTCCAGATAAGCCCTCTTTTAAATGTGAAACAAAAGGAATACATAGTTTCATAGAGCCCTGTGAATAGCCCTAAAGAATTTTGATAAAGGGGTTAGAAAAAAATTAAAAAAGAAAATTCAGTTTTCCACTCTATGTGCCCGTGTTTTCTCTCCCTACGCCATGTACATGTATGTATGTATGTCATCCTGTCAATGTGTGTACTTCCCGGGAGCAGCTGAATATCAAAGTTTATTGTGGTGACTATTACAGAATTAGTACTATTACTCTAACACTATGTGATGGTATAGCTGCATTTGTCCAACACAACATTTTGCAGAAGACCTAGAAGAAGATGGGCGGACAAGTTTAAAAATTTAAGTTTTGAGTGCTCAATGTGCAGAAAGTAGAAGCAAGCCGAATTGGATGAAACAGAGATTTGAAGAATTGAACTACAAAAAGATGCAGCAGAAGAAGGGTGGTGGGTCAGATGGATGAATCGGGCTGCAGCATTCATAACACAGCTCAACAAAAAAAAAAATGTTTTCACTTGCCAAAGATTTTTCAATATATTTAGTGTATTTCAGGTCTGCTGAATCCACAGCATATTATTATCAATCTTTATTTACAGCGATGTTTTGCATTTTATACATGAGACGTAGCATTAATTTTATAAAACTTTCATTTGCTTTCTTTTTATTCATACATTTTTTTTTTTCAAGAAGAAGTTGTTTAAATGACCCTAATGTATTTTGCTACATTTGTGGTGAATATTCTCAGCAAAAACAGAGAAACATTACTGAATTTTTGAAACAAGCATATCCTGCATATTTTGGTAATAAACTGAGGGACCAAGATAAGTATTGGGCTCACCATATGCAATGCAAAACTTGTGTAGAGTGTCTACATCAGTGGAAAAATAGAAAACTTAAAAGTTTGAAATTTGGTGTACCTTTGATATGTGGAGAGCCCCAAAATCATCATAATGATTGGTATTTTTGTGATGTGAATGTAAAAGGTTTCAGACGTTTTCAGACAAGAAAAACAAGCGGGAGTACCCCGATTTGGAATCAGCAAGACGACCTGTGCCGCATGGTGCTGATGTTCCAATACTAGTGTTCTAAGTCTATCAAAAAAAGCATCTGAACTTTTGCCATCCAGGCTAATAAGAAAAGAACTGTCTGAGACCGGAAGATAAAATAGCGGTTTATAGGACAAGAGAGGTGACACTCTGACCATATTTCAGTGAAGATGGAGACTTTGTGTACTGTTGTAACATCCCTGGACTACTAGCCCATATGGGAGTACCAGAATACCGAGCAGGAGACTGGCGGCTTTTCATAGACAGTTTCACTGGAAGTTTGAAATCTGTTTTACTGCATAATGGCAAGTTCTATACATCAATTCCAATTGGTCACTCAACAAAACTTATAAAATATCAAAATGGTTCATATGTGTTGAATTAAAAATGGTGAACATCCTATTTGGACAGCAAAGTGGATACACAAAGTACCCATGTTTCATCTGCTTGTGGGATAGTAAAGCAAAGCAGGATCACTGGAAAAAATTAACATGGCCTCCAAGGGAAAACATGAAAAAAGGTGCAGCGAACTTAAGGAGCCAATGGTTGACAAAGAAAAAATCATTCTTCCTCCACTACACATAAAGATGTAATCAATGAAGCAATTTGTTAGAGCTCTGAACAAGGACGGTGATTGCTTCAAATACATTTGTAGATTCTTCCCTTGATTGGAAACTGATAAATGATTCAAATTTTACAAGCTACATGACTGATACTGAAGCTTCTGCCTGTCACAGCTATGTAATGATTGTCAAGGACTTCTTGGGTAACCATAAAGCACAAAATTATGACAAACTGGTTCAAAACTTGCTCTTAAACTTTAAAAATTTGGGTGCTACTATGAGCATAAAGGTACACTATCTCCATAGCCATTTGTAAAAATTTCAAGAAAACCTTGGCGATTTTCAGTGAGGAACAAGAGGAGAGGTTCCATGAAGATATAAAGGTGATGGAAGAAAGGTATCAGGGCAGATGGGACAGACACATGATGGGAGACTACTGCTGGAGCTTTTTTAATGACTTTTTTGTGATTAGTTCTGTAAATATACTGAATATAGAATATATTGACTATATCAAAAATTATATTTTGTATACGTAGGCATGTCTAGTTTAATTTTGCTTAATTTTCATATTTTTTATTGAGGTCCTTATTTTAAAAACTAGAGCCAATACCATATTTGAAATCTGTGCATCAAACATAACCTAAAATGAATTTAATCTGTTTGGCAAAAAAATGTTTATTGACCAGTGTAATAGATTATAGAGGAGAGAGTTGGGTTAGTGGAATACCAGAGAGGAGGATGTTACAGTAGTCTAGATGAGTTCCTGCATGGACTTATTGTGGATCCGTGTTCCAGGTGTCCCCTGGCACCCGAGCGCAGTCGGCAAGGGGTAGGCCTATTGATTCTCCAGTGCATCCGATGACACATAGGAGAATCTAGAGGTGTGGTCCCGCCCGGCGTCATGTTGTGATTGCAGGAGCGGGTCTCCACATTGAGTGGAGAGTTAGTGGGAAGCAGTCTGGAGTGAACAGTGCAGCATGCAGGACACTATTTAACAAATAGAACATTTCCTCTGGGGGTTTTACTTTCATTTCCACCTTGAACTAACTGGTAAGCATTGACATATATCTATACCCTATGGTATAATAAGTAAAAATTTTTTGGGGAAATGCTAATAGATAAATGCTACACTAATTGAATACATATGAATGCAACCTTCCCTTAAGTGGCAGTCATGCTATATTGTTGCACTGGTTATGACCACCTCTTTTTTGATTCCTACTTTTACTTATAGGATATATTGGAATGTTTATATCTTGAGAAACGTTAGCTCTATGAAGTGATGCTGATTGAGTATAAGTGTTCATGGAATGATATGACCCTGTTGTGGTTGATTAATATTCCATTGTCCAACCAATTACTCATTAGTTGATTTGCCATTTGGGAAACTTTATTCAGTATCCATCTATTCATTTAATAAGCTCCTCAATTACTTCTGCTGCTTCTGCCCATCTTGCTGCTATCATCACTCTCCATTCTTTGCTGTGAATCCATGTGTACAACTGGACAAAGTAGTCTATTGCATTGTGGTTATCAGTGTTGTATAGTAGTGAGTATAATGTTAAAATTTTTTGTAAAATTGACATTTTTTATATTATTTACAATTGGCAGTATTGTATATTTTGTTGATTATACATCATGTCTGTCAATTGTAGGTCTCTATATTCTGATTCATCCTGAAGATGCGACTTTACAGTCGCGAAACGCGTCAATGTTGAATAGTACAACCAAGAGACCACATGTTAGAAAGAGATTCTTGTTCACCATTTTTTAAAAGAATTTGTGATGAAAATATCTTGTGACATTGTTTATGTTGTGTAAGCAATTGTACAAACTTTTAGAACAATTTATTATTAAAGTATTTATTTTTTAATTTTATTTTATGCCTAAAAAGTCCAGTTTTTCTGCACAAATATGAATATTGGGTCTCTGGGGACAGGTGGAGGAGAAATTGGAGATGTTGTGCAGGTGAAAGTGACAGGACCTGGAAATGTTCTGAATGTAGGGGGTGAAAGAAGGGGCAGAATCAATCAATCAGGTGACACCAAGACAACATGTTGGGATGAGAAGGATGAATAACAGTGTTATTAGCAGTTAGAAATATGTCAGGGGGAGATTTGGAACATGAAGATGATGAGTTCACAGGTTGAGTTTTACAAATCTGTCAGCCATCCTGTAAGGCCCTGGTCAGCACCAGTCCTCACCAGACATCTGTCCCCCATACTAACACCACAGTCTTCACCTATAGCAAGCCCCCGCTTAGCCTCGGGAGACTGGTTACATCTCCCATCACTCTGTTGCCCCCAGGATGTACTGCGCAAAAGATGGTGTCCAGGGATAGGCTGGCAGCAAGCCAGGAGCCTAAAGATAAAGCATTACCAAGATTCCAACAAAGGCAATACAGATATGAGCAGAGGTCATAGACCGAATAGCCATCCACCAAACAAAGTACACAAGGGCAAGGTCACAGGCAAAGGTTGGTCCAGGCTGCAAAAACTCACAAGATCAGAAACAGGCACGGTCAGCAACAGTAAATCAGACAGAAACACACTCCAGCACAGATTAGCCCAGCTATACGATACAACAGGCACTGGTGACCGGGAGCAGAGGGGCTATAAAGTCCAAGCAGCCAATAGAAGTCCAGAGTCAGGAGATGATCAGTCTCTAGAATCCCCTTCAGCTGTGCGCAGCCTAACAAGGGATGCTGGGGATGCCATAAAATACATCAGGCTGCACAACTAAAGGGAAGCAGCGGCAGTTGCTATCTTAGTTCTCCTGACTGCTGCAAATTACATCGCTGGACAGAATAAACCATGTTTTATACTGCGATGGCGCAACGCATGGAGTCGCCGGGCAGATGGCATGACCATGATGAGATGGCTGACAGGCAGAATAAGGCCTTATCAAGGACTGACGGAGACAAGTCAGGGGTGGACACATAGATTTGAGTGTCACCAGCATACAGATGATAAGAGACTACAAAGTTAGAAGGTGTACAGAGAAAAGAGAACCAATCCAAGGATTAACCAACAGGGAGGAGAGGGGAGAGGAGGAATTACCATTGAAAGAAACTTGAAAGGACTTGCCAAACAGGTAGGAAGAAAAGCAGGAGAGCAGTTTCTCTAATACCAATGGAGTTCATAATTTGTATTAGAAGGGGTGATCATCAGTATCAAAAGTAGAGGAAAGATTTGGGGGAAGGAAAATTTGCCTTGAGACCTACCTCGGATAAGTTAATTTACCACTTTAGTAAAAGCTGTTTCAGTGCAATGGGCAGTTCAAAAGCCAGACTGGGGTCAGTCAAGAAGAGAATTTGTGTTCCAGTAATTGGTGAGTTGTTTTTAGACAAGGCACTCAAGAAGTTTGGAAACATATGGGGGAAAAGAGATTGGAAAGGGAAAGGTTGAATAGTTCCATTGGTGCGGGGGCCAGGGTGGAGGAGTGGACAGAGTAGATCAGAGGGGATTGGGTCTAATGAACAGGTAATAAACAGAGAAGATGAGAGAAGAGACTTTGTCCAAACAGGTCTGAGAAAGGTTAGTAAAGATTTTCTAGGTAGAACAGATGGATATGAGGTGGATATTTAAGAAAGAGAAGATTCATACCTGATTTATGTTTCCATAGGCCTTTCTGACCACCAGTCATACCATCTCTCTGCATCTCCCTAATTCCCTGAATCATTTTTCCTTGTATGCAACCCTTACCCTCATTCCTGATACCTTGTTGATACCCCAACTATATCAAACATTGTCTAAAACATGATTAACATACCTTTTTGTATATCGATTGTCAAACTTTGTATAACATAGAGAGTGGTTAAAAAGTAATTTTTTATAGTTTATCCCATCCACTATTACTTTTGCAGTACCAGTACAGGTGAATAATGAAAAATAATGAAAAAAAGTAAAGGTCAGTCAGTATTAGTACCATAGTAGGTACTAATACTGATTGACCTTATAGGTACAGAGTAGGTTAGGTGGAAAAAAGACATAAGTCCATCAAGTTCAACCACTAGAGAAATAAACATATCCCAGACATGGGATATGGGATTCAGTGTAATAACATTACAGCATCCAGAAGCATCTTCTGGGTTTATGTTTTTTCAATGACAGTGATCAATTCCCCAGTTTGGTGAATGTCAGAATGACTGCTTTATAAATGGACCCCTATTTGTTCCATTTGGTATCAATATAATGTAAGCTTGTCTATGGTCTTTCCACAAATATATGTTTCAGAGGAAATCGAAGAATATATTTATCATGAAGTCACCTTTATTGCAATGTTTCATTATTCATATGTATACAATAGATTTGGAAAACATTTTGTTCACTGACTTCTTTATTTCCCTGTTGTTCAGGCTGTAGATAAGAGGATTTAACATGGGGCAAACAATCACATAGAACACAGAAACATATTTGTCCTGATTGGGTGAGAACTTTGATGAGGGACCAAAGTATGTGAACATTCCAGTTCCGAAGAACAAAACCACCACAACGACATGAGAGGTGCACGTTGAAAAAGCTTTATATTGTCGTGTGGAGCGGATTTTTATTACAGAAGATATAATGTAAGCATAAGAGAACAGGATTAGGAGGAATGGAAGCAGAAGGGACACAAAAGTGAGGCAAAAAATTCCAAACTCGTTCATAGAGATGTCGGCACAAGACAACTTGGTGACCCCTAGAACTTCACACATAAAGTGGTTGATTTGGTTTCGATAACAAAGCTTCAGAGGAGTGGCAACGGATGGGACAATGTTTATCATGAAGCTGAAGAACCACACAAAGACGGTCAAGCCATAACAAACGCTCCATTTCATAAGAAGCCGATAATGAAGGGGACGGCAGATGGCCACAAACCGGTCATACGCCATGAGGGCAAGGAGTTGGCACTCTGTTCCTCCCATGAAAACTACAATGTAGAGTTGGATGCCACAAGCCAAGTTAGAAATGGTTCTTTTGATGGAGAACAAGTCAGAGAGTAGTCGTGGAACAGCCGTCGAGGAATAGCAAAAGTCTATAAAGGATAAATTGCATAGAAAAAAATACATTGGAATATGCAATTGGGAGTTTAACAGAATTGTGCATATTATGAGCCCATTCCCAATAATAGTTATAAGATAAATTATTAGAAACAGGAAAAATATAACAATGTTTATCTTTCGTTCCTGAGTGAACCCAAGAAGAACAACTTCAGTGATAACTGTCTGATTTCTTACATCCATTCTATAGGTATTGTGGTGAACCTCTGATGGAAATCATCTGGGCATGCGCAACTCCTAACACCATAAGTTCATCTTTGCCATTGGAAATAGGGCTTTAATCATTTCACATACCTGTATACTTCTTATTTCCACTATCGACTTTTTTATTGAACAATACATTTTGGCATTGTTTAAGATAACCGCATATTACATATCACATTCCTAAATAATATACCATGTTTTCTATTTACAAAAAATTCTTTTAGAATTGTTTTATTTTCTATATAATGTATAAAAAGACAAAAAAAATAAAGAAAAGTTATTTTTTTCTTTTTTATCAGTTAAACAAACTGTAAAAAATTTATTTTAACCTATTATATATCCCAATTGAAATTGCAATCACATACTATTTAGCAAATTAAAGTTTTTAGGTTTTGTCCATTCCCTGTGTAATGCTGTAAAAGGTGCCAATCAAATGAAAAAAATAAAATAATGGTATATAGTATCATTTTTAGCCTCCCTTTAATCCCCTTCCCTGGTGAAATTGGGCTCAATGCTGCGAAATACCCTCGAAATTTGGCCTCACAATTCCCACTCATCTATATATTATTTAAACTCCTACAACAGTAGCCATTCTCTGTAATCCAGTACCACATGATTTATAGGCTGCATCTGTGGCCAGGGAGAAATAAAGCAAAAATGAGTAATGGTGGATCTACAGACAGATCTTCAGAGAGAGGAAGGAGATCTTAATTGAAGAGAACTTGATTTAGACCTCACTCCAGTTCTCGACAACTAACGAACAGAAACATATTGAAGAAATACAATAGGCCTAATTTATTAAATCTCTCCAAAACTGGAGATGTTAGATCAGGGTGATCCAGCGAACCTGGAATGGAATTGCTATTAGTTGGCAAACTTTGCATTCTTGGACCAGATCTGTTTAAGATTAGCTAAATCAACCAGGTTGTCCTATGATAGCCTATTTTCCCAAGTATTGGAGAGCTTTAAAAAAGAAGCACCCCCAATCACCACTGGCTTTGCACTTACAAAGTAATGACCCATTTTAGGTCCCAACCCGTAGTTTAGGAAATCCTTTACATGCTGGTAACCCTTCCCTACCCAGGACTCCTTGAAAGGGAGAGGACAGAGGTGTTTCAATAATCAGTAGGGTTGGTTTGTATCATGTGTCATATTTATGATTTGCCCAATTCATGGTACAATAGTCTGATGGTCAATAGTATAAATGCTTCTCACATGCTTCTGCCAGCAATTGGGAAGAAAGTACCTTTTATATATAACCAAAATGATTATTATTGTCAATAGTAATTGGCCTGAGAGGTCCAAATTGCTCAAGGAACCCCTAGCAACCTCGGGAGGTGCCATGTTTGGGAAACACTGCCTTAAAATTTCAGTCCAGTTTTAAGTCAACTACTTGTTGATGCCATGTTGTAAGTCAACTGCAGCAAAGTGAGAGTTCATTTTTGACAAAAACCATAATATCCATATATATATGATATATATCAATGCATGCATTTTAAAATCAACAATAACCAGGATTTCAAAAGTGACAATATACCTGTTCATTGCTCATTTTTACATACCTTCATAGGACTATTTTTATTTGTCTTTCATCTATTCCTAATGAACAGAACACGGATAATCAGAGCATACAAACAAGAACATATAAAAGCAGAATCAACTAAATATAAAAAAAATCAGGACAACATTGCCAATGTGTTACATTTACATTGTTTTATATGTCTAAAAGCCGCACCTTCAGCTTATAAAAACAGATCACAAATTTGCCCTGATGACTCGGTGACTCATGAGATTAATTATTTTATGCCTAGACAATAAAGTCAAATGATTTATTAAATATAACAATTAAAAAAGCTATATTAAATAAATGAAATTTAAATTCCAATGTGATATACATGAGCTGCAATATTTTTTACTGTCTGTAATCAACAAATAAAAATTAATGAATTTTGAGGTACTTTTTTTGTGTTTTCAAAATTTGTATTGGTTTTCAAAGCTTATATCGGTCAAAGTTTTTGTTTTAACTCGTTTTAACGTTAGGATTTGAAGAATGAATGCTGATAAAGGCTGAGATAAAATGAAGAGATGAAGAAACTTAATGTATGGGAAAGGAAAGTGTTGAGGAAGATCTGTGGTCCCACATAGGAAGAGAAGACACTAACGATTATTCAGTATTGTACAGGAAGACTTTTCTAGCTACCACAATCAATATTTAAAAATTGAGTTTGTAAGCCATGAAGGAAAGAAGGAACTAATCCAATGAAAGCTTCAACAAAGACATCCAAAAGGAAGGAGAATGGAAGGTTGTACTTGTATGAGATAGTTGGTGGGTGAACCAGGTTTATGATCCATTGAGTAAAGACATGCAGAACTAAAGTCATTACTGGAAAACTGTATTAAAGAAGACCAAGGTTCTCGATAGACCATAATGCAATGTCAGCTAATGAGAATGAACATTTTTATTTATATAGTTAGTCCGAAGGAGTCCGAGTCCGAACTAGCCCTTCTACTATATATATACAAGTTTATATATATAAACAATCCTTACGCTTCCTGGCTATGTTTTGCATTACTTAATTGTCCCCTCTGCTGATTTATCCACACAAACCATTTTGGAGGAAGTTACATTAAAATATTTTTCTACTTGCAGTAGATATTTGTCTTATTGTTGATTCATGAGGAAGTGGACATGTGATCTGTGAAACGCATTGAATATTTTTTTTCGGAGACTTTGTGCATTTTCTATTGTGTTTTTAATTCTAACTGTATATACTTTTAATCATAAAATGGTATTATATTAAGAATTGTTTATATTACTTTAAATGTAAAGAAATAAAAGTTATGTTTTTCGATATTTAGTCCCTTTAAAGTTTCTCTACATACTCCTTGGATCTTGTGATGGATTAGTTCATGTTTTCTCTCTATACGTATTCTCAATGACTAGAAAAGATAGACTATCATGGGAGAACCTGAGTGATCCAAGAAACTTTAGGGATTTGAGCAGGGAGTATGGGATTCACAGACCTGAAACTGTACTATCATGTTTCTGGATTAGCCACAATAATTAACTGAAAGTGTAATCAAGGTAGCAAGGGGGGTCACCTTAGAATTAACATTCTGTACCACAGCTTTGTCCTTTTCTCCACGGTTGACCCCTACCCATATGCCATTCGAATTCAAAAATAATCCATTGATTGGTACTCTATCCACCTTTCGCGCACTAAATGCATGGTATCAATTGACAGAGATACCGGGACCAATTATTTGTATCGGGCATTCTCTCCGGGTACTGCTAAGAATTGTATTAGCAGACTGGTTAAATATTGTGCCACCCGAAATTTTGGACATTGTACAACAGGACACAATTAAAGAAAAGTCTCTACTCTTCGAATCCATAGCTGGAGACTCCTATTTCCAATTTGCTCCTGTTTACAAGTGAAACATTTGATTTGATCAGTTAGAAAAAGATATGGTCTCTCAGGAGCTCTTACTTTTTCATTTTTATACCAGTTTATCCTTTGCCATCAAAAGAAAAATGATAACATGGAAACTGGGAGACTTTTCTTTCTGTAATGTTTAATAATAACCAATGGGACGATGCTTGCACATTAGCTCACAAATGTTCAATTAGCACAAATTTACAGGAAATTTCTTATAAGATCCTTACCCGGTGGTAAGTTAAACCAGCAAGAATACATAAAGAGTTCCCTGAAGCTTCAAATATGTGCTAAAGATGTTATTAGTCTGTCGGCACAATGATATACATTTGGCGGGACTGCAATTGAAAAATAAATTCTGGAAACAAGTGGTCCACATTAGCAAGCAGATCTTTGGTCATGACATTCCTTTTTCTCCATAAGGTTGTCTACTTTCTATTGGTATCTACCCCTCCTCTTTCAAACATGCCATTATTCTCCCTATCTTGAAGAATCCATCACTAGACCCCTCCATACCTTCTAGCTATCGTCCTGTCTTCCTTCTCCAATATGTTTCCAAATTTTTTGAGCTCCTTGTCTACAACTCTCTCCTTGACCCTCTCCAGTCTGGCTTCGAGCTGCCCATTCCACCGAAACAGCTCTTGCTAAAGTTGTAAATGAACTTATATGAGGTAAGTCTCAAGGCAAATTTTCCTCCTCCTTACCCCAAATCATTCCTCTACTCTTGACACTGATGATCACCCCCTTCTAAATCAAATAATGAGTTCCACAGGTATCAATGACACTGCTCTCTCCTGGTTTGCTTCCTATCTGTCTGACCGCTCCTTTCAAGTTTCTTTCAATGGTAATTCCTCCTCTCCCAACACTGTTGATCATCCCTTCTAATACAAATCATGTGCTCTATAGGTATCAATGACACTGCTCTCTCCTGGTTTGCTTCCTATCTGTCTGACCGCTCCTTTCAAGTTTCTTTCAATGGTAATTCCTCCTCTCCCACTCTCCTTCCTGTTGGTGTTCCCCAAGGGTCAGTACTTGGAACGAGTCTCTTTTCTCTGTACACCTCCTCTCTCGGTACTCTCATATCTTTGGCTTACAGTACCATCTGTATGCTGATGACACTCAGATCTATCTGTCCACCCCTGACCTGTCTCCCTTAGTCCTGGATAAGGTCTCATGCTGCCTGTCAGCCATTTCATCAAGGATGTCTGACGGATTTCTGAAACTCAACCTGGATAAAACAGAACTCATCATCTTTCCCCCTCGAATTCTAAATCTCCCCCTGACATATTTTTTTAATTGTTATCAGTCCCTCCCCTGAGGCACTTTGACTCTGCCCTCCAATTTACCCCCCATATTCAGAACATTTCCAGGTCCTGTAACTTTCACCTAAGCAACAATCCACCCCTACCTGTCCCCTGAGACCACCAAACTCCTTGTACATGCTCTTATCATCTCCCGCCTGGACTACTGAAACCTCCTCCTCTCTGGTATTCCACTAACCCGACTCCCTCCTCTACAATCTATTTTGAATGCTGCAGCCAGACTCATCCATCCTTCCTATTGCTCCTCTTCTGCTACATATCTTTGCAGTTCTCTTGATTGGCTTCCATTTCATCTTAGAATTAAATTCAAGCTCCTGTGCTTTGCCTTCAAATCCCTACACAGCTCTTGTCCCACTTACCTTTCTGACCTTGTAAAAAAATACTCTCCTAGTCACTCTCTTCACTCCTCCAATGACCTAATAGAACCTCATCACATGCACTGCTCCAAAACTTTTCCAGACCTGCCCCAACTCTCCGGAACTGTCTTCCTCATCCATTTGGCTTGCTCCTGCTTTCTGGTCATTTAAAAGAGCACTCAAAACCCATTTTTTTCAAACTGGCCTACCAATCTTCTGTCTTTTGAAACCATCACTACTTCCCACCACTACATATCTTGCCTCCTATTGTGTGTTAATTCCCTCACCTCCTAGATTGTAAGCTGTTCAGGGTAGGGTCTTCTCCTCCAGTGACACTGTCTGTATTCATCTGTCATTTGCACTATATAAATCTAGTTGTTTAATAATATTAATAATACAAATAATAATTTAGAACATGCAGCTTAAACAGTATAAAATCTATTTGGTGCTACATCTCCTGAACGTGGCCCAACGTCTGATTCCTCATTTTTTTCCTCATTTTTCAACTCAAACTTCCTCACTCTGTATGTGGCCTAAAAAAGTTAGTGAAACATATGAAATGGAACAGGAGTCAAATTTTCAAGATTTAAGAATTTCAATGGTGCACCTATTATATCTAAGCTATAACTATTTATAACTATAATTATAGTGGTAAAACTGTACCAGTTTGCTACCACTGGTTTTGATATAATTTCTTGTGAATGTATAAGCATAAAAATATTGAGATTGAGTTTACCAAATTACCAAAAATTGTGCCACAATTGGTAGGATTTTTTTTAAATTAATTATGTTATTTTGTCCCCTAATCTAACACAGTTTAGATTAAACAAAATTAAATATAACAAAAATATCAGCTGTTATCAACATAAATAACTCATAATTATGTAACCAGAAAAAAGAGGAAATAGATTTACAAACTGGGCCTAGATATTTTGGTTTGCTTCCTCCTGGCAGGTGACACGGGATTACCTGAGGTGTGGAATCAAAATGACCCCCTGGTCTTCACCAGTGCACTCTGCAGGAAGTGATGGGCTGGTGGCTCTAGTGGGCCCCAGGGGTGACAGCAATCAGATTACTTCAGTTTAGGAATGCCTAGAACACAGTAAATCAAGGAGAGGTAGTTAAACAGGTTAATGTCAGGGCTGGCGGCAGATAAGACAAGGTCTAATAATAGGCCGAGGTCAGGGCAAGCAGTGGATGAGAGTAAGGCTGTGTAAACACGCCCAATGGTTCTCGTCCAATAATCCGCTCAGGGACGATATCGGACATGAATCTTCCGCGTGTACAGAGTCCGCCGCCCATTGTCCGAACAACCACCTTGGCTGATCCACAGTGGATGGATGACAAGTATTCTTAATAGAAGTGAAGTGGGAGGATGTGCAGCGGGCTGCCGCTCCATCATTCTCCCCCTCCCCTCTCCATAGAGCAGAACGGTGCTGTATGTACAGCACTTGATCATGCATCGTGCAGTCCTTAGTCGTTGGAAAGGATTGTGAAAGATCCATTCCAATGACAATTATTGCACCTGTGTATGCAGCTTAAGTCAAGTAACAGGTTGAGGTCAGGGCAGACGACAGACAAGGCCAGGTCAGGTAATCGGCTTAGGTCACGGCAGTCAGCAGACAGGGCAGACTTGAGGTCAATCAGAGGTTAAATCCAGAAAATCAGGACAGGGAACTGAACTAGCTGACAGAAAAAGGCTAGGAGCAGGAAAAACACTGAGGATCCAGCAACCTGAGCTTGGAAATGGAAAGGTTTAAAAAGGCTCAGCAGCCAATGGCAGGACAGGACTAAACAATCTGTTCATTGGCTGTAGCACCCACTCTAGAAGCCCCTTCAGCTGTGCAAAGCACCAGTTTCAGTGCAAGGGATGCCAAGAATAGTGGAAAATTCAGGGCTAAGGGGATAAGGGTGATGCTGCAACTTGACGAGCAGATGATCTGAAGGCGGAGTGGTAACACCAAGAAGATATTAATTCCCTTTTATATATTATTTTTAAAAGGAACTTTCCATGAGTTTGGTTAGTCAAATTGATTTTGTTGGCATTTCTTTTTGGCAGTTTTTTAGGTAATAATTGCTTTAAATATATATCTATATATATATATATATATATATATATATATATATATAAATATATATATTGTGAGGTGTTAAGCTCAGGATCGCCTTTGCTGGGGTCAAAGGACACTTGTCGGGTTCATCCAACTCACATCACACACCAAGGTATAAGTGTTAAGCTGGCTTGCAGCCAGGTTTATTGAAGGTTGCATATAAAATACCAAAATAGCAAAAGAAAACCTTGCCTGTCCGGCACTTACTATACATCCGACTTTCCTGTCTATCAACTGGAGGGCTTCTCCCTGTCAGCTCAAAACCAAGCTTTCAGCAACCTTTTACTCAGGTTTGAGTTCATTCACACAGACCAACTTTCTGTGTCCCCAGGCAGAGAGAGCTCCTCACAGACCAACTGTCTGCACCTCCAAACAGAGCTTTCCCACACAGTCTACAGTCTCTCCAAGTTACGCTGAGCCTGAACAGACCCATGTCTGTGTCTCTCAAAATTAGGCTGAGCCTGCACAGACTCCTGTCTGTGTCTCTCCAAGTTAGGCTTCTGACTGAGCTCCTGGCTCTGTGTTATATCCCCTCCCTCAGTGTTTCTTCATTAATTATCTTACAGGTGAGAGTCTTCCACCTGCTACTTCACACTGGAGAGGAATTCTGGGCAAATATATCTCCCTTCCACCTCCAATCCTGCCTTGGTGTCAGAATATATATATATATATATATATATATATATATATATATATTTTAATTTATTTTTATTCAGATTAACTGATCAATTAACAGATAAAATTAATTCAGACAGAATAAAAGAATACATACATGATGACTTTATTTTCATTGCATTGACTCTTATTGGTTACTTATATGTATGCAATACATTTTTTTCACTGATTTCTTTATTTCACTGTTGTTCAGGCTGTAGATAAGAGGGTTTAACATGGGACAAACAATCACATAGAAAACAGAAACATATTTGTCCTGATTGGGAAAGTACTTTGATGAGGGGCCAAAGTATGTGAACATTCCAGTTCCGAAGAACAAAACCACCACAACGACATGAGAGGTGCACGTTGAAAAAGCTTTATATTTCCGCACAGAGCGCATCTTTAATACAGAAGATATAATGTAAGCATAAGAGAACAGGATTAGGAGGAATGGAAGCAGAAGTGTCACAAAAGTGAATCAAAAAATTTCCAGCTCATTCATAGAGATGTCGACACAAGACAACCTGGTGACCCCTAGAATTTCACACATGAAGTGGTTGATTTGATTTTGATAACATAATTTTAAGGGTGTGAAAAGGGATGGGACCATGTTTATCATGAAGCTAAAGAGCCACACAAAGATGGTCAAGCCATAACAAAGACTCCATTTCATAAGAAGCCGATAATGAAGGGGTCGGCAGATGGCCACAAACCGGTCATAGGCCATGAGGGCAAGGAGTTGGCACTCTGTTCCTCCCATGAAAACTGTAATGTAGAGTTGGATGCCACAAGCCAAGTTGGAAATGGTTCTTTTGACAGAGAACAAGTCAGAGAGTAGTCGTGGAACCGCTGTCGAGGAATAGCAAAAGTCAATAAAGGATAAATTGCATAGAAAAAAATACATAGGAATATGCAATTGGGAGTTGAACAGAATTGTGCATATTATAAGACCATTCCCAAATATAGTTATGAGATAGATTATTAGAAACAGGAAAAACAAAACAATGTTTATCGTTCGGTCCTGAGTGAACCCAAGAAGAACAACTTCACTGAAATCCGACTGATTTCTTACATCCATTCTATGAATATTCTGGTGTATGTCTGATGGAAATCATTTCAGCATCCTCCACTTCAAACACCATAGGTTCACCCTTGCCATTGAAAATACTTCCTGTGATTGTATTGTACGTATCTTTAATTATTTAGTAGCGTGGTTAGTCAGGTCCATCACGTTCCACCAATGGGAAAGTTCAACCAATAGTAACAACGAAATGAAAAATAACACTACATGAAACCCTAAAGTGTCAAGTAAAATAAAAAAATTGAAATGATTAATTACATGTTTGTGTTATGTTTTAATGATATATCCATTTAATTTATAATTTGATATTAGTTGGCAAATGTTTTATTCTTGAACCAGATTCATTCCAGATTTGTTGGATCACCAATGCTCTCTTATGATAGTCCCCAAGTCTTGGAGAGCTTTAATAAATCAGACCCTAATTGCTGGTGTATGAATTTCTTCTCATTTTTCTGTTCAAGCTGTCCCTGTTGTTTTACCTCCCCTTGTTTGTTTCTTGGGCCTATCTTGTTTATGCCCCTCACACCACATATTCTCTAATCCCCCTTGGATTATCTACCAGGCTGACAGACCTCTTGTACATGACCCATGGCTTGCTTCCTACTTATATGAAATGTCTGACCCATTGGATTATATCCTTTGGATAAGTTCATCATATTACCCTAGGCTTTGTAACCTGGACTCAATACTATCCGACCCTTCATGTCACTACAGTTCTCTTTTTCTGCTTAGCGCTGTTATCCTAATACAGTGTTTCCCAACCAGGGTTCCTTCAGAGGTGTTCCTTGAGCAATCAGTTTGTGACTCTAAGGTCAGTTTAGATGAGACCAATGATCTGTTATAATACCATTCATCCCAATGGCCAGCAATGTAGGAGCCTGGCATTCTTACTATTGACCACCACATTATTATTTTCTGTAAATTGTGGATATAGTAATTATAGAAGGTGTTCTCCTAAAACCTGCAAATTATTTCAAGAGTTCCCCCATGTTAAAAGATCAAGGTTGAGAAACACTGGAATAGAGGGTTCCCTTCTCACCTGTTAATCCTTGCTTCCCACAGGTGCTACCCACAATTGTCCTAGGGTCAGATATGCTTCTAAAGCTAAGCAGGGACTTCTCTATAGGAGAACATTACTGCCTGGACAAAAAAAATGTTTGAAAGTATATTGAGAAGAAAAAGTCAAGCTACCCAACTAAAACATCTGACACAGTTAGTCCTGATTTATTTACCTGCATTTTCAAACCAACTTTCAGATTACTATCACCCAGATTCTCCTCTCATACCAACATCTCACTCAAGAACAAGTAAGATCGGTTTATAACATTTATTCTTTATCCTTTGATTAACATTCATTACATCAGTAAGTAGTTTTCAATTTAGGTTACAGTTTTTGAAATTACATAACATTACCTGTGATTGAATTTTGTTTTATTCAGTATATCATCCATAGATGTTACTCCTATAAAATTCCATGCCTTGTATTTTGTTATGTGTACTATGTCAGTATGTAATTGTGTGAGAGACAGATGTCACTATTTTCATTGTGCTTTTTGCAGTACATTATCATACTTATTGTTGAATTACCTTGTTATATAATGTTTGACATATGTTTCTTTGTTTCTACTTCTATGTGCTTTTTAACCACACATCTAGCTAAAGTCTCTTATCAGTCCCCTGATGAAGCCATACAGCGAAACGTGTCGTGTATAGAGACAGATTGTTTATTTTCAGTGTTCAGTTGTAATCTAACATATTTGGACATCCTTCTTTATTTACCATTCAGTTGAGGTTTGTCTAGATCCATATGTACTTTTACTAAAATCATTTGAAAAGAATTCTGTCTAGAATACACCAGTTTTTCTTATACCTACTTATTAAGTCTTTATGAATTTACGTTGCCTGAAAGAGCCATTCTTCTTCCACAATATGTTTAAAATTATGTACATTTAAGACAGTTGTATGTTTCCAACATTGTGGTAAGGTTTATTGATACTCTTCTGGTCCAGTATGGACTTGACAAAGCCAGTAATAGAATAACATGGTTTGATGGCCTGCATAGAGCCCTGACCATAAGATTACGTACACACTTGTAATGCTTCTCGTCCGATAATCAGCTCAGGGCCGATATTAGATGAGAATCTGATGTGTGTACAGCTCCCATCATCCATCGTCTGAACGACCGCCCTGGCAGATCCACGGACGATGTATGACGAGTGATCGTAATGGAAGCGAAGGGGGAGAGCGCGCAAAGAGTGCCGTTCTGTCATTCTCCCCCTCCCCTCTCCATAGAGCAGAATGGTGTTGTATGTACAGCACTCGTTCATGCATCGTGCAGACCTTAGTCGTTGTAAAGGATCGTGAAAGATCCTTTCCACCAACAATTATTGCACGTGTGTTCCCAGCTTAACACTACTGAAATTTTTAGGATGAATCATGCCAATATTGAACAAGTATTCTCATTCTTTTCAAACTCCAACAAACTTCCAGGGCTGGAAAAGATGGACTATCATGGCCAAACCTGGAATGGATTTCTTAAAATAATTTCCTATTATTTGACAAATGTTTTCAATCCTGGACCAGATCCATCCCAGGTTTGCAGGACCACCCAAGTTCACCCATAATAGTCTATATCCACCAGTCCTGGGGAGCGTTGATAAATCAGACATTCACTTAAGAATTTGCACAACCAGCACATTATTACAAGAGTCATAGGACATAGGACATTTGTTTCTGTTATCATAAAAAAATCAGCTGACTGTCCCTTTCAGGTTTGCTGGATCACTCACAATGTAAGTCAACAACAGGAGTATTTTTCTCCCAGAAACAATAGTATTGTACTTCGCTTGCAGAATTTTTGATAAAATGTAAAAAAAAATGTGCCTGAATCCCAGAAATGATGCTATTGTTCTGTGTCTGCCACTAAATAATTTAAAGTGTGAACTGCAAACATGTTAAAAAAATTGTACCTAGAATTTCAAAAATACCAATTTACCTGTTGATTGTTCCTCAAGCAATTTCACATGTCCTATTTTTTAGGGTCTTAGTAATTCTAAAGCAGCAGAAAATGAAAAAAAATCAAACCAAACACATTAATCCAAATAAAAGCAGTATAACATAATCATTAAAAAAACATTAAAATCAAAATAAAATAAAACCATGACACATGTGCCATTGTGTTACATTTGCTTTAATATATATGTTCTAAAGCCTCCCCATCAGATTTAAAATAGTTTACTAATTTGCCCTGATGATTTAGCAGCTCGTGAGATTAATTATTTTATTCCTTTAATAAGATTATATCATTAAAAAGGTTACAAAAATTAACAAGCTAAACATATAGAAAATACATTTGAAATAAATGAAGCATAAATTCCAATGTAACATGCCAATTTTTTTCCACTGTCCTTGATCAACAAATTTAAGGAAAAATGTATGTTTTTCAGGGTTAATTTTTTTGTATTTTTAAATGCTTTTTTTAAATTGATGTTTTCTATAGTTTTTTTTATTTATGCACATTCTAAAAATTATCACAGCTATAGCTTTCTTGCTGTTCATACTATATCCTATATTTATGTTGTGAATAGATCCGTGAGTCCTAGTCTTAAGGTTTCCTGATTTTGTAAAACGCGTTAGTTCAATTGTCTAGAAAGAATGAACTGCACAGAATATTTCATTATTAAACATAATTTATAATGTGGTACTTATGTCATAAACTATCTACTGATGTGTTTCGTAGATGATATTGTAAGTTTGACTTCTGTACAATAAACTATTTGCAATCATTTTTATGTGAAACTACCCTTAATAAAATTGTCCAATCCTAAAATCCCAACTTTTGGATTTACTTTCAACCCTAAAATGAGTTTCCTGTCTTGATTTTTACAAAATTATATTTATTATAAATAAACAACTTTAAAACATTTTAAAAAATAAATGTAAACATGAATTCAATGATCTTTTCATATTTCATTTTCATAATTTTTGCTTCCATTTTTTGTTTATTTTACCTTTTTTGTAATTTATTTTGCTTCTCAGGTCAGCTGATTTCTCCAGCAAATTCATGCTTACATCCACTTCAGTGATGGTTGCATTTCTCAGGCTTGGTTTTCTTAAGGTGGGTCGTGCCTGAATTTTGTGTGGGAAGATGGGGACAGAGCCTGCTCACCTTATATCAGGACATACCTGAACATGGAGAATTTATGGCAGGTGCATCAGCTGATATTTTATTAAAACCTACAAATTTTAAGGAGTGAATCTAACATCCCTTGAAACAGTCTCTGGTGGAGAGTCTTTCAGGTTCATGCATTTCAATAGCAGTAATTGATTCCACCATATGATAGCCTGGGGCGTGAGACCTTTCATTTTGCTCACCATTTGCAATGTTATTGCTCCTATTCTTTAGAAATGTAGACTTTTTCGTGGCTTGATGAAAGTGTTGAAGTTGACACTTATTTTTTTATTTGTAATGGGGAATTCTGTTGACAATTTAATGAGCTTCTATGAAGGCAAATGCCTCCAACCTCACACTAACACATACTTACCAACTTGCACATGGGTTTATGATGGTAGCTCCACATTTTTAAGCATGGAAACCCCTTTTAGCAGTTATACAAGTTAGTCAGTTATAAAGCCCATGAAGAAAAGCCTTATGTGCTCAGTAACACAAAGCTTGCTGGAGGGCAGAAGCACCCCCTGACCCAAGTTCGACTGCAGCTCTGTAACATCTTTGCCTATTGATCTGGCGTGCGTTAATTGGCTCTTAACGTAGCTTGAGAACAGGATGGATGTATTTAGAAATAAATTCTCATTGGTATATTTACTGCATAGGTACATTTACATTATTCATTACTTGAACTCTATATCAAGGACACATTTAAAAAGAAAGAAGAAAGAAAAGAAAGAAAGAAAGAAAGAAAGAAAGAAAGAAAGAAAGAAAGAAAGAAAGAAAGAAAGAAAGAAAGAAAGAAAGAAAGAAAGAAAGGGGACACAAATAATGTAACCCCTTTATGTTTAGGCAAATATGAAGAATATGTGACGGTGAGAGATACCAATACGTTTAGATAAAATATACTGTTTTGGTGTCGCCTTGTAACTCCTGGGGAAGCAGATTCTTTGAAATGCATCAAAATTGAGACTGGATATATATCTCATGTATGAAGAGTATAATTCTTTTTTTAATAATGTAATAAATTATGTTTGTACTTAAACAATGGAAGATGTGGTTTATTAAGAGATGCCTTTAAAGTCTATTTTTGTTGGCGACAAAAATATTGTGGAGAGAGTTTGGCTGTGGCACCTACAGTTTTGCTGATCACACTTTTTAATATATGTAGTTCTGCTTTAATTTGCATATTATCCACAAGTTAAGTATTACAAGAAAGAAAAGAAAGAAATATAGAATAGATTTTAGAAAGAAAAAGATCTATAGAAAGAAAAAAATCTCATACATGAGTTTCAAGCGAGAAAGATGTTTTGAGGGTCACAGTTTCTTGCCAAAATACCAATATTTTATTCGTTATTTATTAATAACATCCAGTGCGACATAGCAACATAGGAATTGCACATACAATGATGGTTATTTATATCAGTTCAATAATAAGGCAGTTGGTTGTCTCGTCTTCCAATGCGTTTCACCTCTATAGGCCTCGACAGGCCATCCAATAGGGGTTGGCCATCCTTGACACCCTGATATATTTATGAGATTATCCATACAATATACAATCATTTAAGTTGATGCTAAAAAGGTTTTTTTGACCTCTCGGTTGTTAAGACTGTAAATAATGGGATTCAACATTGGCGATAGTATGACATAAAAAATAGACACATATTTTTCTTGATTTGAGGATACATCCGATGAAGGGCCTAAATATGTCACCATTCCACTGCCAAAATACAAAGCCACTACTGTAATGTGTGAGGTGCACGTAGACAAAGCCTTGGACCATCCCGAAGTACGAATCTTTAATACGGAGGAGATAATACAAACATACGACACTAAAATAAGGATAAATGGAAAGAAAAGAGATAGAAAACTCATCGTGAATATGACTATCCTATTATCAGAGGTATCACTACATGCCAGTTTTATCACAACCAGAACCTCACACATAAAATGGTTGACCTGATTTGGTTAACATAATGTCAAAGGCATAGTTGCAGATGGAAGGATGACAATGGCCAAGCTCAAAATACATATAAAGGCCATCAGCCCATAGCAAACACTCCATCTCATAAGAACCGGATAGTGGAGGGGGCGGCAGATGGCAAGGTATCGATCATAGGCCATGACAGCCAGAAGAAGACACTCAGTGGCTCCTATTAGTAAGAGGACATGGATCTGCATAGAGCAAATAAGAAGTGATATGGTATGATCACCAGATAGGAGGTCCATAAGTAACTTAGGTACAGCGGAGGAGCTATTACAGAGGTCAACAAAGGACAAAACAGAAAGGAAAAAATACATTGGGATGTGTAGACGAGAGTTAATAAACACAACACATAAGATAAAGCAATTTCCAAAAATACTTATTATGTAGATCAGAAAGAAAAGAATAAAAAGGAAGATGTTTGTACTCAGGACAGTGGAAAATCCCAATAGTATGAGTTCTGTATCAATTGTAAGATTCCTTCTATTCATTATGGGATGTCATAGAAGGGGATTGGAAATTAACTATTTGTTCACTTAACACGTATAGACATAATGGGCTTTAAAAATAAATTCAGTGGATAGATATTGTGAACTTCCTGCTGAAAATATGTTTGTCAGAAAGAAAAGAATATGTGATAATATGGCAGGCATTTATAAGATTTTTAATTAAATCAATATTTTAATTAATCATTGGGCAATACATTTGCCATTACAACAGTTAAACATACAGTATGGTGGTGTAGTTCAATTTTTTAGTTGGTTGATTTGCCCAACATTAACCCAACTCTCAATGATTTAAACCAGCCTATCCAGAAGATACAGTATATCCAAAAAGAAAATCAACAGAATTGTATTTTCAGTATTTTAAGTATTAAGTACTAATTCATTGTAGCTTGTTCCGCCAAATGCTTTCTTTTCAATAGTTGAAATCCTGGACAAAAATTCTGAGCAAATTCCATTTTATTGGACAAATTTGTTTGGTTTTAACTGCCCAGAATGTTTGGGTGGATATTTAAACAACATAACTATAACCTATAATTTTTTGTTTGTAGAATAAAAAAAAAAATTGGGTGTTTTTTCCCAACTAAATATTACATGTTGACCGTACAAAATTTTATTTTTCAACAAAAACAACTGTAATGGGGTACCATGAAAAAGTAGTCATACACTTGGTCTGAAGCTGGTTCTGCTCCATTTGGGATATTGTAGATATTTTTTATAAATTCCTACCAATGTCTGACATTGATTTTGAGAAAAAGTAAATTAAAATAAATTTGTATGTTTTTCCTTCCTTTCAAAACTATATTTCAATGTTCAAACTAAGGCATCTTTTATTTATTCTATCTGAGCCATTTTTTCGTGGATTTGCTTGTGTGTATGTTTTCCTACACACCTCGCAGGCTCCCTCAAAGCTAGGATAACTAGGGTACAGGTCAGACCTCTCAAAATCCTACACACAAAATTCCTGTATTCATAGAGCACAAGTCATGCAAAAACAGAAAAGATCTTCACCAAACTGGGACCACAAGTTTGAAAAAAGAAAATTGTACAAAAAACAAAAAATACTTCTAATAAAAATTATTGTTATTTGAATTTACAGTAAAACTTGTGATGGTATATGTAGGCCTTTTTATACCTATTGCCAATCTGTCAACATACATTTTGACTTATTATATCCCGTTACAGATATGTAGTTAAACATACAATGTCATGTTGTGGATAACTAATATGTAAAAATACATTATATGGACAAAAGTTTTTTTAATGCTTAACCATTATACCTACCTATACATCTACAGTCTGTAGACCTTCCTCAAAATGATTAAGCTCTAATGTGTCCAAAGATGGGTCATACAAAGATTTTTCCAACCTCCTCCAACCGTTTTTTGAAGACTATTTTCTGTTCCAGCATGGCTGCCCACTTGTGTATAAAGCCAACTCCATAAGGACATGGTGGGACCAGTTTGGAGTGTCGTGCACAAAGCCCTGACCTCAACCCTACTAGAGACCTTAGGAGTGAATTGGAAAACAAGGCCTTCTCCTCCACTTAGGTATCCAACTGCTATTTTGGCTGAAATCATTTCTACAAAATACTCCAAAACCTTTTGAAAATCCTTCCAAGAAAAGTGGATTCTATTATATTTATGAAAATATATGAACCTACCAGTTTGTTGGGGGGATGTGGAAAGAAATCCACCCAAACCTAGGACTGCCATCACATATTGTAAAAACTGCTCAATTGACCTTCTTCAAATACCTTCTCGTATATACCAAAAGGATGGAAGTGAAAGCCAGATAAAGAAGACCACGTGTAGCCAGTAGATGATGAATGGAATAAACTACCAGGATTATTTTCACCCTTTATAAGACTTCTTATTAGAATGCACAAAACATCCACCATCCTTTGAGAATAATTATTTTTACCTTTATTTTATTTATTTTACTTTTGTGGTCATGGCAGAGTAATTTTGTATATATTCCTGTAGGAAAACAGATATGTATTGAATCGTATGCTTTTGAGAGGATATCTAGGCCACAGAACAATGCAACGGAATCCAGCTTACTAGTCATAGTGGTGGTTGCTAGTGTTCATGTTTGAATTCGGGTTGTCCCTATATTCGACCCAAATATGGCTGTTCAAATTCGGATAGACCCGACCTGAAAAATACAGGATTTAACGGCATTTTTGTGTGTAAAAAAAAAATAATAATGTTACACTAATTTGTTGAAAGTGTGTGATTTGTGTAACTAACTTTTATTTATTTTGCAGGTTATCCCACAATACCAGGATGATTCCCACGGCTGTGCAGAATCCTCCTGTCAGTGTGGGATGCCCGGGCACTAGAGGTTAAAGGACAAGTTTCCCCATTCATCACTTCCAGTGCTCTGTGATTGGCTGAGGAAAGGTAAACGCTGATGACAGCTCAAGCGTCATCAGGATTTTCCTTTCCCCAGCCAATCACAGAGCACTAGAGGTGAATAAAGTGGGAAACTTGTCCCCAATTGGCCTCTGGTGCCCCAGGATTTTTTTTAAATGAATACGACCGTGGCCAGCATTCATTTAGAACAGTGTGTCATCCGCAGCACTAGAGGTTAATTAATCTCCACTGCCGGGGATTTTTCAAGGAATGCGGCCACGGTCAGCAATCATTGAGAACAGAGTGTGATCCGTGGCACTAGAAGTTAATTAACCTCTAGTGCTGGGGATCTTTCAATGAATGCGGCTGCCATACTACAGGTTATTTACCCTCTAGTGCCGGGTATCTTTCAATGAATGTGGCCGCCGTACTAGAGATTAATTACCCTCTAGTGTCAGGGATCTTTCAATAAATGCGGCCGTGTCCAGCATTCAGTGAGAACAGTGTGTGATCCTGGTCACTAGAGGTTAAATGGGGACAAGTTTCCCCATTCAAAACTTCTAGTGCTCTCTGATTGGCTGAGTAAAGCTTTCCTCAGCAAATCAGGGAGCACTATCCCTATTCCTGGATGGAGTTTCTATATCCAGGAACACAGGATTCCTGTGTTCTTGGATAGAGAAACTCTATCCAAGAACACACACAACTAGTAAAGGCGTGCAAGAGCAATCAGGGGAGCGGAGCTGTCAGCTCTGCTTCCCTGATTCCTCTTGCAGTTCTTCACAGTCACTAAAAATAACCCGAATTCTCCCACCATTGACTTTAATGGTGTTCGAATTCGCCATTCGCCAATATCTCATCATTCGATTGAATAGCTGTCAAATCGATTAGTGAGATATTCGACCAACACTAGTGTTTTTCAGACAACATTGCAAGGACAGATAAACTATGATTGAAAACACATGGACATGGTGATTCTCCACAAGACAATATTTGGTGAATGTTAGTTTCATTGCTTTAAAAGCAGACTTCATAGAGTTTAATTAGACCATTTAATAAAGTGGTAGAGAATGTTCACAGGAGTAGATGAGGTAAAGCTGTTTTAACTAAACCAAGTATTGTGGTCAAAATTGCTGGTGGTGTCGGGATGACCTGGCAGAGTATGTAAACTTTTTTTGTTTTTTAAAAATGTACTTTTTCAATCAAATAAAATTAAAATATAACCTTTAAAATAACTAAATTAACTGTATAAAGTTGCAAAAATTGTCATAGAAATATGTATATTTATACATATTATATACAAATGTGTGCAAATGTTTTCAATTTTGCTCTCCTTTTTCCTCAACTGTTTGTGTGAATTGTATTTTTTCGAAAAACCACACCAAGTTTTTTTTAGTTTTTAGGTCTTTAGTTTTCAAAATAAAAAGTCTATCTATTATCAAAATGTGCTAAAACACAACTAAGCAAAAAAAGAAATAGATAACAGAAAAAGAAAACACAAAGATTACAACAAATTCATTAGGGCTGATTTCAGCTTATCAAGGACCTAAAGCAAAGTGTAGAGGAAGTTCTGGAAAATTGATTGGCAGCCCTTGATCTTACAAGTGAAAATTGCAGAGGCCCAATAACTGCTAATAGGGACTAATAGGTTAGAAATCATCAAAAATGCCTCTAAATTTAGCAAATTTGTGGAATTTCTAAAAACGTTTTAAAAGTTGCCTATTTATTAATTTATTAGTTTTGATACACACATACAAACACATTTTGGTTAAGACATGAAATGCCAAGGAAAAAAGCATTGGGCCAGTATTAGTTGGGCCTCTGGTTAGTTAGGAGTATATATTGAAGAACTGAGTATCCCTAATATTGTGAAAGTTGGATGGAATTAGAATTAGAAGTTGTAAAATGATTTAATGACTTAATTTATTCTTAATATTAGTAGTTCAATTGCTTGAGCTTCTTCTGCCCTATATCTTCTTCATTTGTTGCCTGAACACTTTTAGTTTGATGGCCAGTGTACCCAAGTTAAACCCTTCCATTTTAGGTCTACCGTAGCCGGTGGGAGCTACTGCTAAGGTTTCCCCAGTCTCAGATTATGTTCCAATATTTCCATTGTTGCCCTTATATCCAAAAAGAGCTCCCTGAAGCTTACCAAAAATACTGCAAAGTTTTCCATCATTTGCCCCTCTGTTCAGATTCCCTTTGACTTCAAAAGATTCAAAATTTGAAATTGGGGAAGGCTCAAGAGTTTCTTTTTTAAATAAAAAGGAATTCAACATGCCAAAAGTTTATTCAAATCGAAAATTACATATATTCCGTGTTTAAAACAATTTTTTCAAAGATTTTTTGACTTCTGCATTGTTTAGGCTATAAATGAGAGGGTTTAACATGGGGGCTATAACAACATAGAAGATGGAAACATATTTTTCCTGGTTTGATGAGTCATTTGAAAATGGCCTGAAATACGTAACCATTCCAGTCCCATAGTACAAAGCCACCACCGTAATATGAGAGGTGCATGTTGAAGAAGCCTTGGACTGTCCTACAGAAGGAATCTTAATTATGGCCATTATAATACAAATGTAGGAAGTTAAAATAAACAGAAAAGGAGGAAGAAGTGAAAACAAACTGAATGAGAAAATAACAATCTCTTTGATGTAGGTGTCATCACAGGATAATTTGATGACTGGTAGAACCTCGCACATAAAATGGTTGATCTTGTTGGGGTAACACAGGGTTATCGGGAGACCAAACGACGGCATTATCACAGTTATGAAACTAAAGATCCACACAAAGCCTGTCAACTGATGACAAACACTCCATTTCATAAGAATGGGATAGTGAAGGGGCCGGCAAATTGCAATGTAACGGTCTTAGGCCATGACGGCTAGAAGCTGACATTCAGTAGCCCCTATTAGAAGCAAAACATTAAGCTGAAGCAGACAAGCATTTAGTGATATTCTTCTTTGGACTGAAAACAGGTCTATGAGTAACTTGGGCACAGCCGAAGAGGTATTGCTCAAATCTATAAAAGATAAGTTGCACAGGAATAAGTACATTGGCGTGTGTAAGTGCGTATTTACAATGATGACATAGATAATCACACAATTGCCACCAACGGTTAATAAATAAATTATGGAAAATAGCAAAAATAGGAAAATGTTTGCCATTGGGTCTTTGGAAAATCCTAAAAGGATGAGCTCTGTGGCAATTGTCCAGTTCTTGACTTCCATCTCGTGTTATAGACCTACGTGTGGACTGCTACTTCTTTGCGTCAGAGGTACAAACTAGCTATATCAAGACCAGGATTAAGAATCTCACACGTAAAATGGTTGATCTTGTAATCATAACATAACATTATTGGGAGACCTAACAAGGGCATTATAACAGGTATGAAATCAAAGGTCCACACAAAGGTCGTCAACTGATGACAAACTCTCCATTTCACAAGAATTGTATTTCAATATAATTTCACAAGAATTGGATAGTGCAAGACCAAAAAGATCTTTATTAGAGGACCATTGTTTTTTTGGAAGAGTTGGAAAAAGGGAAGGACAAATCGGGGATGTATTTTGGCACATGTATGGGTCCAATACAAAAGAAATTGGGTGACAGAAGTTGTGTTGTAGATTTCAAAGCATAGGATTGGGACCGATCACATTTCAAAATGTCCAAACTTAAAGAATGTCTAATGAAACATGGAACAGAATACCAGCAAGACCATGGGACCAGGAAATGACCAGGACCAGGAACTGTATCTATATTCAAAACTTTTCTTTTTCTTATAGATTCAGTAGGAAACAGAAGCACTATGAGTTTTGTTTTAGATCCATTTCCCATTGGGAGATTTCCACTTGCGGAGTTATTTTATTAATTTTTCTTGGTTTAGTTCCTCTTCTGAAGGAAATGTTTTAAAAGTGTTAAGTGCGTCCTATGAAAGAAAAATTGTATATTAGAACAGTATTTTGCATAATGAAGAGTATATACCAAAGTTTTTAAGTTGTTATTGGTATTGTTGGTGGTTCTTTATGTATGTATTACAAATGTGAGTAGGCACTCAAAACCAAGGGGTCATTTTAGGCAATCAAAGAGTATTACTTTTAAGGGTAATTTTGCACTAATGCTACTACATTAACACAACAGTTTAGCATCATAATAGCATTACTATGATCTAGTATCTCAAATAATTTTTATTTATTTAAAAAATAGTAACTTTTTATTATTAGGGTAAGCATAATCTTTTATTTAATATGGGTAGTTCCTAGGTTACATATGACATAGGGACTGTAGGTTTGTTAAGTTGAATTTGTATGTAAGTTGGAACAGGTACATTATTTTATTAAATGCAAAGTTTGTCTTAACATTTTTTAGGCAGCATGGTGTCAGTTACTTTATAAAATCCTCAATGTAAGTTAATCAGAAACAAAGCAAAAAAAAAAAAAATTATGGAGCCTAGACATTCTTTAATTTGTGGAGCTGTGCTTTGATATGCAAAAAAAAACAACTGCAGAGTTTGTCTTGGTCATAAAGAGTTACAAGAGTTTGCAGAACAGCAAAAGATTTCTTCTGCAAGATATGCAAACTGCCCCCTCCCCCATCAAGCCTCCGTCCTGCACACGGATGAGCAGGGAAGCCCCGTTTGTATCTACGAGTCATCTGTATATGGGAGGTTATTAATTCGGGGACTACTTGTACTTCAGTTAGTATCACTGGGCAGTGGGCATTCTGTATATAATCTATTATACGTTTTATTAATATTGGTTTATACTGGCTTATGTATGGGGTCCAGTGGTGTCCAATTTGTTCACCTTTTTTTATTAATTATGGGTAATTCCCACCTTACTGTTTTGTGCTCCTAACTTACCACTAATGCCTCCTAATTCCCTATGCTTGCTGCATATTCTAACCTTAATGCAATGATCCTACATAAAAACAATGAAACCTATTCAAAATAAAAATGGCTTTGTGAACCAATTAGCTTTTTCCAGCTTCCATTGCTGGTTGGTATTCATTCTCCATTGTCCTACCATCCCACTTGATCAAAGTCATACATTATCTGTTTAAATAAACATCAATATACAGTATGCACCATGTTCTGTATCTATTTGCATTCCTGTACAAAACCCTAATGAAACCCAAGCAAATGAAATCCAGCAAATCAAATGTACGCAAATAAAACTGTATCTTTTATATCCATTATTCGTTTCAGGTATATGGTACAATGAAAGTGTGTATTTGTTGAATTTAAACTACAATTATCATTAAAGCCCAACTAAACCCTGTTATATTTACCTGTCCCTATTCCATCACAAGGTGCGCCCATCTTCTTTCTTATTTTTTCTTCCTTCTTGCAATCTTTAGCCATCTTGATTGGCCAGGCCATGACAGGAGAAGCTGGGATGTGTTGTGAATCCTCGAAACCAAGTCAAATTATCAGGCTGGTAAAAATGTGTATCGCAGAAGGGGCATAATCCGTCCCTTTGTACAATAATGCCCTGTCTGATATGTATTGTAGTGTTAAATGTTGGATCACAAATGTGGCAAATTTCTTAAGGGACTGAAGTAGTCTTATGTGTCTCTCCACCCTTTTTTTTTTACCAATTTAAAGGGGGCAGTATGAGGGCCGCACCCTATTAGAACATACCGAGCATGTCTTTTATTATGTTTGGATTATATGGTATGTTGAAACAAGATTAAAACTATTTAAGCAACTATGGAATGGAATATGCTATTTGTAAAACATTAGGTTATTGAATATTATGTTATCTGCAAAATAGTAGTTTTTTTGTAAAACATTGTTTCTGTATCACATTAACTCCTTTGCGGAGTGCATGGACTAAAACGGATCCCTGTACAATATTATTAGGCATTTATATAAGGACTGGTGTTGATGGACAGACAATCTTTTATGAATGTTCTGCCCTATCGCAGCGATGAATAGCAGATGATTCCCTTCTCAGGGAAAGCTTGAATAAATTTTTAAACTTTTAATAATGTTGAATTTTGTATAAAGAATCCCGTGAAAGTCCCATGATGATTAACCCACCTGAAAAAGAAAAAAAATGTATGTTGTTATTAGGGATATGGAGAGGAATAGTCCATAAAATAGTTTGAAGGTTTATGTGTCAAGAGTCTAAAAATAAGGTCAACATTCTTAAAAAACTGACTATATATTATGTGACGCCCCTTGGTCATGTCAGGGACCATGATTGAGGCCCCCTATATCAAATGGGCTGACCAACACTGCTTAAAAGTTTCAAGCCAAGCACTTTTTTCATTTTGGGTAGGAAAGACATGAAACCACTATCAGGGTCTCCAATATTATTATTATTTATATTATTATTATTATTATTATTATTATTAAAAAGGATTTATATAGCGCCAACATATTACGCAGCGCTGTAAATTAAATAGGGGTTGCAAATGACAGACTAATACAGACAGTGATACAGGAGAAGAGGACCCTGCCACCAAGAGCTTACAATCTAGTAGGTGGGGGAATTTCACAAACAATAGGATGGGAGATGTGTAGTGGTGGGAAGTAGTGACGGTTTCAAAAGACAGAAGAAGAGGGGTAAGCAAGTTTGAAAAAATGGGTTTTGAGCGCTCTTTTAAATTAGCAGAAAGTAGGAGCAAGCCGAATAGGACGAGGAAGACCATTCTAGGGAGTTGCGGCAGCTCTAGAGAAAACTTGTATCCGTGCGTGTGATGAGGTTATGAGTGAGGAAGTCATTAGTAGGTCATTGGAGGAGCGGAGGAAGCGGCAGAGAATTCCCCTCCCTTTCTTATATTTTGAAGTCCCTGATAGCACCAAACAAGGTTGTAATCCATCCCATGCTTTAACATAAAAAACTGGTCAGGCTTGACCTACACTTTATTTATTAAAGCATTAAAGTTGGCATCACATCCAACTTACATAAAAAAAGAAATAACTTTTCTGAACTGTAATCTATGTTTTATCTTGTAATATAGCCTGTGTACCATTAGGAAAATTTCTCATCACTTCCTAAACCCAAAGACACCACCAGATATTACAGGGATTCTACCCCAAATTGAAGGGAATTCCCATATTAGATAGTCATGCCCAGAATTGTTGGGGACTCATACAAATATTTACTCTGAGAATATCCCCTGATGTTCTGGGGCTGATTTAAAGCTTTCCAAGGCTGGAGAGGATACACTTGGCTGGGTGATCCAGCAAACCTGAAATGGATTTTAGTCATTTCCTATTTGTTAGCAAATGTTTTCAATCCTGGACCAGATCCATTCCAGGTTTGCTGGAAGCTTCATTGATGAAAGTGTATTCTCTCCAGCCTTGGGGAGCTTTAATAAATCAGGCCAATTGTTTCTGTGAGTAGGAACATCCATACAAACAAAGGGGTGAATGTTCCCAATGGAAACTTGATCTTTCTCATCCCATCCAAAACAAACAAAAAGAAATAGAGATATTCTTAAAGGAAATACAGAATGATAGTATTCGACTAGCAAAAGAAAGTAATCAGAACCAACCATTGAAACTGTAAATTTTACTGGAAGAGTAATTACTTGGAACCGATTTATGGCAGAGGTTGTAAGTTCACCCAAAATAAACTGAATAAAATGTAAGAAATACAATGGCAGACTCAATGAACCACTTGGTTCTTTTTTGTTTTCAATCTTATATGTATTTATGGTAAATCAAAAAGGTTACATTTGAAGCTCCTGTAAATACCCAACAGTATGTAGAAATGGCAATTACTTGCATTGAAGTAGAACCTTCTATGAATACCAGTGGAGTTGAGATTCAGGTAATTTTTAATAGAATGGCAATAGGCCTCATGCTGATCTTTTATAAAAATATATCTGGAGAATTAATGCTGGATTAAAAACCCTAAGGGTTCATTATTATCTTTTTATAATAATTATGCAGGGCTATTATGAGCAATCAAGACAACTGACATAACCTCTAATAAACAAAGGAGATTACTCTGTGATTCTGATAGGTAAAGTTGTTAATTCAGTGGAGAATCAGGATCAACTGGTCTATCAAGAATATATTATTTTAAAACTTTGTAAAATATTGTTATTGAAAATTAAAACAGAGAAAAAAAAAACCTTTACCAAAACATTGAGCCCTGCTTATGTTACGCTCTCGTTAAATAACCCAACTTCTCCAGTTCCAGAATATTTATATATTTGTTGTCCTAGGGCAGCCTTTCTTACCTTTTTTAACATAGGGCAACCCTTGAAGTTACTTTAAAGGTCTATAATTACTATTTATTTTACTTACATCATTGACCTATATCTTACTCATCATCATCCTGCTATTTTTGTTTCTTTTTTCTAGAAGATATGATATTAAACATGATACAAGTCTCATCAGTCCTGAGGAAGCATATGTTGTGAAACAAGTTGAATACTCTGTGAGACTGGATGTACAAATAATGTTCTTGTTACAGTAAACATATTTCTACATTTTAAAATATGCTTTGGTCCTATGTACCATTTTCACTCATTCATACATTTTACCGATTGGAAAACTATTGTATTATATTTGGGCTGGGGGCCAGTTGAAGTACAGTATAATACAATATTTTACACATCCTACTGCCATGTTATAAATTATATAATTAAAGAGCAGTGTATTATTTTGTATTGTCACCCAAAAATGCTCCTTTAGGCCCCCCTGTCTCCTTCCAGCAATTTTGGTGACAATACTATGTTCAGGGGCTTTGCAATTAACATAAAAGATGAACTGCCAGCAATAGCCTACATTTAAAAATATCTTTTTCCTGCTTAAATTTTAATGTTGATTTTGGACAAAACTGCATTCTTTTTTTTTGAGACCTTGTCCTATGGTCTCAAAAAAAATGATGGACATCCTTAGCAATTTTGGTGATAATTCTGACTTTGACTATTGACTATTGACTACTAGGGATGAGCGAGCGAGAATATTAAGTTCGATCTCAAGTTATCTGTAAGTTAGAACGTCTTTTTAATTCGCCGAGAGGTCGAGCTCTCGCCGAACAGATGGATTTCCAGGGCTTCATCATGCAGCCCTGGAAATCTGCGATCCCCGGGCACTAGAGGTTAATTAACTTCTAATGCCCCAGGGATTGCACACTCCTCTCAATGAATGCAGCCACAGCTACAATCATTGAGAAGATGCCCAGCACAGGAGAACCTCCTGACATTGTAATATAAGTATCCCTCACAACTGTGGCTGCATTCAATGAGAAGAGTTAATTAACCTCTAGTGCCCCTGGAGTGTGTGATCCCCGGGGCACTAGAGGTTATATAACTGAGAGGCAGTTGAAGAGTGTGCGATACTCTTCCGATGGTTTCACGCAATGGGTTCGCCGAAATTTCGTGGAAACCATTGAAAGTTCGAGGAAATTTTTGAGAATGCCAGAGGCGCTCATCCCTATTGACTATGGGGTAAAATGTAATTTGACAGTAAAAATCCTAGCTATGAATAGTTTAGTGAATTTTGGATGGGCATATTTTTTAAGAGCAAAATATAAGCAAAACTGGAACAATCAGGAAAAGAGAACATGGCAGTGAAAATAGGATTCAAAACAGACAAAAATGTATAAATACACCCCCAGGAGTGGATATTATCAGAATACCATTGAGTCGTATGAGGCAAGACGTGAAAGATGTTGTGTGACCAAAGGAGGCATTTATTGGGAATGGTCACAGAATTATTGCGCAAGTCTATTAAAAATACACTACAATGTTCAATTTGTGTTGAATAATAGAGTTTTATTAGAGAAAATATTTGTCAAAATATACAGAGTAGAAGTACAAAGAGGACATTACAAAACTGAAAACAAGGCAGAGGTACAAAGGATAACAAAACTATTGATGAATGAACAATAAAAATATGCCATTCATTGGTATGATGTAGGTGAGTACAAAGTACTGGGCTAAATCATATCTCAAAAAAATATTAGGATAAATATTCATCAAGACATCAACAAAGTAACACACAAAACCCATCCTACATCCCACAAATAAAGCCCAACTCAAAATGAAATAGGAGAAAGGGGAGAGGGGGAAAAATAAGAGAGAAGAAAATAAGAACAAGAGAAAAAAAATAATACCCAACTATGTACCATTTTATTTTTTGAAAATCCCAAAAAGACATATTTATTACTGTTTATCCACTTTTTGACGTCTTTTGGAATTTTTTTTTTAATCCAGTGTGTTTTAAGCAATTTCAAAAAAATATGAGTATAATATGTTATAAATAATGACAACAATAATGCAGATTTATAATTTAATTATTTATAAAATAATTTTTATTATATTCTGGTTTTTTAAACTTTTGAAAAACAGACATATAATATACATAAAAATGGACAAATGCGTCCTTTGTAGTCATTAAGGGTTATTGTTGACTGTGGCCAGCAGTTCATTTGGACATTGCCAGGGCGCGGAGTCTAAGTGAGTACCAGGTCTCTACCAGCTCACCCCAAGGGATGATGGAAAGCTAGTTTTAATGTGTAGCTGGCTATTTTGCTAAGAGCACCCACTAGGTAATGGCCCCAGAGATTAGCTTACTAGCAACAAACAAGTCTGGTAATTCCACTGTAGGAAATCTCATAACTGGCACCAAATCAGTGGGTCGAGCTACAGCAGGCAGCCGTAATCATTCAATCAATCAGAGTACTTGAAATATTTGGTTGAGGTAAGCAGTAGGCAGACTGAAGCCACGGTCCGGAGGCAGGTAGGTCATAGTTGTCAGGTCAAAGTGAGCAATGAGCCCAAGATTCAGGGCAAGGATGGACAATAGGTAAAGGAAGGAAAAGCTTCCTAGGCATTAAGCTGTAAAGAGGTTACCTAGGCCATGCTTTGTGGGGAAAATTTTTAATATATTTCTTGATGCCAAGGACCTGCCTAGCTAGACAAGGGTGTAGTCCATCACATTGCTGATTCAACCCAGAAGATTGAAAAACATTGAGAAGCCCAGAAGATTGAGGTCATCGGGTTGCAGATAAGAAATCATGTTGGGATCAACTCTTGAGTTGAGGAGCGTATTGAAGCAAAGTATTAAGCTTTTGTTTGTTTATTTAGGGTTTACCTCTGGATCCTTTTGGACTCTAAGCATAAATAGGCCCAAGATAAGAGTAGGGGTTGGGTGGCAAGGTGCCACAAGTTAACTGAAAGTGGGAAAAGCATACCTAGGGACTATAGATTGTAAGTAGCAATGTGACTGAAAATAAAATGCTGACTTTTGGGTAATGGGGCTGATTTGTTAAAGCTCTCCAAGAAGACAAACTGTACTGGGAGAGATCCAGCAAACCTTGGATGGATCAGGTCCAGAATTAAAAACATTTGCCAACAGTAGCAATTTAATTTTAGGATACCTATTCCAGGATTGTTGAATCCCTATCATAATAATCTTCTCCAGTCTTTGAGAGCTTTGATAAATCAGGCCCAAGATGTACATGAAAGCATGGACACCATTGTACCAACTTAAGAATTTCCATGATTGTTACATGTAGGGAGATATTGGTCCCAGAACTGGATGCTTATTCTGAATATTTCGCTAGCAAAAATGTCTCCATGTTTCTTTACACCTTTTTTGCATTGTGGAGGGCTGCTTTTGAATGAAGACGCATGGACGCTTCTCTACTCATTACCATGCTCGTTGGTAACCCCTTTAAAAGAATGGGTTTTATTATCTCAAATTAGGTAACCGTACACATCCGTAACAGGTTTGGTCTTGATGTGCACCTAAAAACTTAACCAGAAACTTGGTAAAGCTTTTTAAAGGGTCATGGTGGCTTCTCTACTCAATCATTGTTAACCCCTTTAAAATTAATGGGTTTTGATAACATAAATCAGGTTAATGCACACATCCTCGGTCTATCCATCCCTAAAAAGTTTGGTCTTTATGTGCACCTAACTATGTACCCAGAACCTTGTTAAGGCTTTTAGAAAGGGTCATTTTAACTTCCCTATTAAAACTATAAATAAGAGGGTTCAACATTGGAGGTACAATCACATAAAAGATGGAAATGTATTTTCCTTGAATTGGTGAATGATGGGATAGTGACCCCAAATACGTGACCATCCCAGTTCCAAAAAATAAAGCCACCACAGTTAGGTGGGAGGTGCATGTGGAAAAGGCTTTAAATCTTCCCACACAGTTAATCTTTAATACAGAGAATAAAATACAAATATACGAACTCAAAATTAAAACAAATGGAAAGAGAATAGTAATAAAACTGAGGACAAATATTAAAAGTTCCTTTGCGTAATTTTTGTCACATGACAATTGTAATACTTGCAGAGCCTCACACATGAAGTGGTTAATGTGATTCGGATTACATAATGAAACAGGCATGACCATCGATGGAACTATAATGGTTATAAAACTAAATAACACAACAAGGCCGATCAGCCGATAACATATGCTCCATCTCATAAGAGTCGGATAGCGAAGGGGGTGGCAGATGGCAAGGTATCGGTCATAAGCCATGAGTACGAGTAGTTGGCACTCTGTGGCCCCGATTAGTAGTAACATATTAACTTGTATAAGACAAGCAGCCAGGGAAATTTTACGATAAGTAGAAAGAAGGTCCACCAGGAGCCTGGGAAGAGCGGATGATGAGTTACAAATGTCAATGAAGGACAAACTGACAAGAAGAAAATACATCGGACTGTGCAGATGGGGATGGATAATGATCATGTAGATTATAAGACAGTTTCCAGCAATGGTTATAAAGTATATCCCGAAAAACAACACATACAATAATTTGTTCATAGTCAGATTATTGGAGAACCCCAACAAAATGAATTCTGTTGCCAAAGTCTTGTTCTTCATGTTCATCCTATCGTTTTAAGTGTGAACTCTGTAGAAGGAACAATTTTCAGGCCAATTTATCTGTAAAAGATAATTCTTTACTGGTAGTTTTTTTTTTGGGTTGTGTTCTTCAGAAAAAACAACAACTCATACATAGTGATAAAGCTTCCCTTCGGCAATAACCAGCTTCTGTAGGCTTCAAAAAAATACGCATACCATGTGATCCATTTGCAGCCAATGATGGCCACTCCTAAACACATGGTTTTAAAGTGTACCTGAACTCAGGAATGATTTTTTAACCAAAGTCAATGGCTGAGCCCCCCTCAAAAAGACAATTTTACAATGTTCTCCTTGTTGGTAAAGCCTAGTCCACAGTGCTGCTGGCACATTTCATTAGATCACAAAGCAAACATTTTTATTTGAACAGCATAGAACAAAAAAAAGGAAGTGCCAGGTTCATAAGCGATGCAAGAAATGTCATTTTTCAGAATATGCAGAAAGCAAGATTATAGCCCCCATGAATCAGAAGCAACATATTCTGATGATCTTTGGAGCATACTGTGTAGACCCGGCGCACTGGTAAAACAATGGTGTTCAGATATATAAAACATGGCAGGGATGAGATCATGTTTGTTCAGGTTTGATTTATGGTATAAACTTGTCATAAGTTATAAAGAATTTAAAAACAGAACTTGTAAAAGACCTGGCAATAATGGAGAGTTTCATGGAGGGTTATTGCTAGGGTTACTATTAAAGTTACAAAGATGGATTGGAGTGAGGCTTAGGGAAGAATAGGTTAGCATGGAAGGTTAGGGTTACAGGAAAAATAGTAATGGGGTCACATGAAGGGTTTGTGTTAGAGTCACAAGAAGAGTTACATGGATGGAAAATGATACAGTTACAATAAGGGTTAGGGGTTTTAAAAAAAAACTATTTTAGTATTATAAGGTGTTCAGGCCTTATAAGTTCCTGGGAGGGTTGGTGTTGGAGTTACAGAGGGGTTAAGGGTACATATTATAAAAATGTTACAGAGAGGGTTATGGTTACATTTTAGGGTTAGAGGGAGGATTGGAATTACAGTTAAAGGGAGGGAAATTGTATCAATACATGTAGAGTTAGTAGACGGTTACATTAGAAGCCAGTGTCAGGGTGTCTGAAGGGCCACAGAGGGATATTCTAATATATTTTAGACAAAACAACCCTAGGTTAATTAGAAGTGGGGGTTCCCAAAGCACAGCATTCTAGCACCTTCACCCTAGCCATCTTGTCAACTGGGCCTTGGCAAAGTGGGGACCCTGGGCTAATGTGCACTTTGCCAAGGCCCTACAATTGGCAATATTGTTACCCTATAGGAAGTGTGTTACCAACACTTCTATAGGTGAGCTACAATATATATATATTATATTCCAAGATTTAGATAAAAGTTTAGTACATTCTACCAATAATCATTGGTGCAACCAAAGAACCATAAAGAAAGGATTGAATATTTTGCCCTGAAACCCCTTCAACCCTTTCAACACTTTCTATGGAATATTTGTTACTCTGGAATATCATTTATGTTTTTGTCTTAAGCTCACATCATAGACCCAATCAGAATAAGGAGAATAAAGGCAAAGGAATTACCTGTACCTGGTTGATATTTGATAAGCTTTCTCCATCAGGCATTATTTTATATATTTTAGACAGCAGAGTTTGGAAGAATCAACCAATAAGTAAAGCTTCAAATCTTCTAAAAATACATAAAGAAAAAAATGCCTGACAAAGTAAGATTTATGTTGGGAAAGTTATATGTCCTCTCCATTACACCATTCATCATTTGAGAGATCAGCAATGATTACAGAGAATGTTTTATTCCATTTCAAAGCCCTTGAGAAAAGAAGGAATCTCATTGGGATTAAAATAAATAACCAAATATTAGTGTAATTATAAAATAAAAATTGTGACACATAATTAAATATATTTAAAGTAACAAATATAGAAGAACAAAGAAAATCGTTCTTAAAGATGTGCCAAGAATGTAATACATTTTGAACAAGCATTTTAGGGACATCATAAAGCATGGTCTAAGTAAAAGATGGAGTTGTCCATATTGACCAAGAACACATTACTAGGCTATAGGGAATAGTGTAGGAATTTCCACTGTTGCAGTGTCACAGCACCTGAAGGTTCCCCTTCTGCTCTCTGCCAAACCGTCCCGTGGTGCCCAATGCAGCCACATTCCCTGGGCTTTCAAATCCCCGCATGGGCATGCACACATGGACACAGGGAAAATTATGTCCTTAAAGGGGCAGAGACGACCTTGCCTTCTTACACTTGTTATGCAATGACATGAACCTGACTTTACTTGGACCTTCTATTACGTCTGCCTGCCGCCTGCCCTGACCTTTGCTTTCCCCCGGATTACACCTGCCCTGACTTTTGCTTGGACCTTGGATTATGTCTTCCAGCCTCCTCCTTTACCTTTGTCATCCTCAGAAAATGATAACAAATATATTTGTTCAATTTTTTAGTACCATTGTAATGTAATGATCAGGCATGGGGACATTGGGAATTTTTAAAGATTATTTCATGAGCTATAGTGCAGCCAGGTGGCAAATTACCATTTGGAACTAAAAAAAGTTCCTAAATGTTTGTTTTGTCCTGTTTAGGCAGGTTGAGTAAATAGGGCCTGGGAGACCTGCTTACTATTCAATATCTTCCATTAAAAGGCAGCAGATGGGCTACTAATGGAGACTCATAAAAACACAAGGCTATTCTGGTCAAACAGACAAGTCCACTGATAACACTATATATTGAGTTTTGTGAACATGCAAACAAAGAGAGACAACCATAAAAAATTGAGCTATATATGATTTAGATGTATGCGGATTATGAGGGGTTGGTATATTCATGGGCTATATGCATAGGTTTGCGTTTAGCTCTTGTTTTTTTGAGGTGGATTTCAGCTGCAAAGGCTTACTTCACAGGGTTTGAACCTTTTCTGTGATATTTTCCACTACTTTAGCCTACTATACCTACTCCAGCAGGTAATAATAAAAATAGAAGAAAGGTGACAGGGTAGAGGTTAGGGATCCGTAATTAGACATGGTGGGGTATGTATGTGGAAGGCAATGAAGTGATTTTTTATTATGCACTGGAGAACATCATAGCAAATGATTAGAGAATTTTCAGGGTTATTATTTAACTATGATAAGTTGGTTCTTGTTCTGTCTTCTATATGTTGATTTCACAGTTTGGTTTCAACTTTCTCTTTTGGTGGCTGGGAGAGTATATTTACTAAAGATGGTTTGGCTACCATAGTAGTTTTGTTAAATTCTCATTGTTGGATTGTACTGAAACCCTTAACACTTTCAAAAAATGCAAAGTTGGAATTTAATTTGACAGCAGAACCCCTCAGAAGAAAGTCTACCAAGCATCTTAAAAATATTTCCAATAATCTACGTATATGTGATGGGGAAGGTTTGGTAGTTTGTTAAATGCACCTTAAGGGTTATGAGATACATGATATAATCTATTGAGTTACAATAAATATGTTCCATATATGACTTCTTTATGTGACGGATAAAATCTTTCTTACAGCAAAGGAATATAATCTACAAAAAACAATGTTCTACCAAGATCTACACATTCAACATGCTCTACAGATTCGGGAAACAATAGGGTGTAGAAAGTTGGTCAGACGTCCTTCAGTCCATTTCTTGGATATCAATGCCCCAGACTATTATGTTGACACAATTTGTATTGTACATTGGACTTATTGCAGACTCAAGTTTTTGTATCAGATTGGTGTCAAAAGGATGAAAGAAAGGAAAAGTGTATTGATAACCCCATTTCATGGACATCCTTAAAACTGGTCAGGTACTAAGAAGACATCATTTATTCACTGACTGCAATGTTTGGTATAACACTGTGTTAATATGGGTTCCTTTGGTTCCCACCTTTGTTTAATAATGATATTACCAACTTTGTTGCAGATTCATAATTGTATTTTTTCTGACGAAGAAGCTGTTGGTAACAACATGTTGTTTGCAAAATGACTTGCACTTTCCGTGCTCTAATGATGAAAGCTGCAGTGTCCTTAGAAGAAATTACCCCTGAGGAAGTTTCCTACCAAAACTGTGATTTTTATTTCATGGGATTCCCAAAATTTTATGTACCTTAGTGTATACGTCTGGGGAAATCAGTAAACCAATCACAACAGAAGGAAATGACTTGGTGACCAATGATGTATGAAATGCCTTCAGGTTGCCATATTGGATTTAATTTGTTGACAGTTTTTAGAAGATTATTGTGGCTGCAAATTAAAATGAAAGGTAATTTTAATAACGTTACAAACTACTTGTATAGCAATAGTATATGGTATATATGTTTCTCAACATTTTTATCAAGGGGGAACCCCTTAAAATAACTTTCAGACATAGAGAACCCCTGGTTCCACATCTCAGTGTACATCAGCATAGTGGTCAATGGGGAGGACGAACCCTACAATGCTGGCCTGTGGGAAAAATATCACCCCTACAGCCAAAAAGATCCTTAGTGGCAAGTAAACCAACCCCAAAATGCACAAATTTCATTTTGCACCCCCAAATTCCTCAGGAACTCTTAGGAACAAGAACACTGGTTGAGAAACACTGATATATAGAGGGCCAGATGTATACTTTTTGCTCCCCTAGACCAGTTAGCGTGTACTGCCAACAGCCCTTCACCTTGAAAATAGGGAAAGGAGAGAGATAGAGAGATGGGGAGGAGAGAATAATGGGGGAGAGGTAAGGAGAAGGTAAAGTAAGTGAGAAGGGAAAGGGTGGCGGGAGAGTGAGGGAAAGGAAAGGGAGACAGAGAGAGATGAAGAAAGAGGGGGCAGAAAGAGAGATAAATAGAGAGTGGACAGTGAGATAGGAAAAGGAGAGTTGAGGAGATACAAACAGAGGAAAGGGAAGGAGAGTGGAGGATGAGATAGAGAAGGGAAAGAGAACTTGATAATCAGTGCCAGGTCCCTTCAAAGGCATTTCTACACTGTAACCAAATAGGGGACAGTTGACCTGCTTGGGCAGTGACTTTTACCCATATGCCCCAAGTGTTTTGTAATTTTCTTCGAGGCTTTCATCACCCGTGTGCTTCTTGTAAACAAGGACTTGTGCTTCATTGGGGCTCCAGAGACTTTTTTTTAATCCTGTGACCTCCTGTGATGTCTTGTGCTCCAGTGAACCCTGTGAACCTGTGGCCTCCAGTGACCCTGTGTTCTGTCATTTGGAAACCCCATATCTGCACCATCATCTCAGTCCAGGGTGTAGATGCTATCCCTTGGTGGTACCCAAACCATGCTTGTGCTTAAAAAATGAAACCAGTAATAAATACCTGTAAAATGTTACAAGTAGACATTATATGTCATGTATGCACTAACATGATGAGTTTTAGATGTTAGATCCACTTTTATACGTGATCATCAGCTTGGTAAAAGTTCTCATAAAAGTCATTTTTACTTCCCTGTTGTTTAGGCTATAAATAAGAGGGTTGAACACTGAGGGTGCAACTACATAAAACATGGAAATATATTTCCCTTGATTTGCTGAATGGCGGGATAGTGACCCTAAATACGTGACCATTCCGCTTCCATAAATTAAAATCACCACAGTTAGCTGGGAGGTGCACGTGGAGAAAGCTTTAGATCTTCCTGCGGAATTAACCTTTAATATGGAGAATAAAATACAAACATAGGAAGCCATAATTATTAGGAATGGCAGGAGAATTGTAATAAAACTGAGAGAAAATATTACAAAGTCTTTAGTATAATTTTTGTCACATGACAATTGTAATACTTGTAGAGCTTCACACATGAAGTGGTCAATGTGGTTTGGATGACACAATGTAACAGGCATGACAACAGATGGAAGTATAATAATTATAAAACTAAATACCCACACAAAGCTGGTCAGACGGTAACAAATGCTCCATCTCATAAGAGTCGGATAGTGAAGGGGGTGGCAGATGGCAAGGTAACGGTCATAAGCCATAAGTGCGAGTAGTTGCTACTCTGTGGCTCCTATTACTAGTAACATATGAATTTGTGTGAGACAAGCAGCCAGGGAAATTTTCCTAGAAGAAGAAAGAAGATCCACCAGGATCCTTGGTAGAGCTGATGATGAATAACACAAATCTATAAAAGACAAATTACTCAGAAGGAAATACATTGGATTATGTAGATGGGGATAAATAATGACCACAAGGATGATGAGGCAATTTCCAATAATGATTAGCAAATAAATCCAGAAAAACAACACAAACAATGATATACTTATGGTCCGATCATTTGAGAATCCCCCCAGAATGAGTTCCATTGCAATGGTCTTATTCTTAATGTCCATGTTTGCTGTCAAAAGGAATCTTTAGATAAAGTTTACATTATCCATATGTCAAGTGGAAATCTAATGACCCGTGTCATAATGTTGGCTTCTAATGAGCTTTTGTTGGCATTTAATGATCCATATATTACTACATTTGTTAAAGGAGCTGAAGCCTGTTGCCATATATATACCTTAACTTTACCTAACAGGATAAAACAGAGAAGGATTTTATCTGTGGTTATTCTCCCAAAAGAACTACATGACTACACCATCCAAGTTAATGATCAGTTTACTCTCTATCTCATCTCTTTTACTTTACAGTCTATAATCAAATGTACTTCTAAAGCTTTTCAAAGAGGAACGCAATCAACTGCAACTCCTTGCAACATTCTAGCCCTCTGTTAGACTTCCTTGCTTACATTCAGCTTTGGCTCTACCTTCTTCCCCAGTCATGGCCAACTCAACTTCACATGCTATAAACTTCATGATTGACACATGACAATGATCTCTGTTTGTATTCTTCTCCTGTCTTTATACAGTCTTTAATCAGTCCATTCTCTTCCTTCTTTCTTCCTGCTGTAAGCCCGGGGTCCAGGACCAGTGCTCACCAGGCGCCAATCTAACACTTGGTACTATGGTACTAAGCACTTGTCATGGGTTGCCTTCCCCGGCAGGTGACACAGGATTACCTGAGGGTGGAATCTAAGTGACCCCCTGTTCTTCAATAACACACTCAGCAAAAAGTGTTGGGCCGTTGACCTTAGTGGCCACCAGAACACTTTGCTGCACAAAGGTCACCAGGTCACTGCCCCCAGGCTCCTACCGTTAGGGGCTGACAAAGATCAGATAACTTCAGCATAGCAAAGGCAAGGTAGTTGAACATGCTAAGGACAGGACAGTGGCACACAAAGCAAGGTCAGGTAACAGGCCAAGTTCAGGACAAGAGTCAAGTTCAAGATCAGAGAATCAGATAAGAGAAGTGACTGGCAGAAAAGCAGAAAATTCACTGGACCTGGAAGGTTTCAAAGGACCCAGTGGTCAATGGCAGGACAGGATTTACCTGCTGAGAGCGGTAACCCCAAGTCCCAACTTCTCGCTTCCTCCGGCCGGCATCCTCTGCATCTTATGAGTCCGTGGAATTCCCGGTGACGTCGGTGGCGTACTATTATATTATTCTGTAAATAAGTTTTCATGAAAAACAATGTACTTCGTTTACACATATAATTCCACTGTATTGCATTCAATATAGTTATTTTGTAGTAAATGCAATACAAATCGATTTGAAATTTCTGCCACCGACGTCACCAGGAACTTCCCAGTGACTCATAAGATGCAGAGGATGCCGGCCGGGGAACCGAGAAGATGAGGATTGTGGAGAAGGACACCGCCAGATTAGGTAAGGCTTGATTTACTATTGTTTTTCATTGGTTTAGTTAGTGTGACTTGGGGTTACTACTCTCAGCATCTTTTATTACCCCTCGACAGGTAAATCCTGTCCTGCCATTCACCGCTGAGTCCTTTGAAACCCTTCCAGGTCCAGTGAATTTTCTGCTTTTCTGCCAGTCACTTCTATTTTAGACATATAAATCCAGACAGAAATGAACAGCCCAGGAGGTTAAACAATCTGCTCATAAGCTGCAGCACACATTTACTTTTGCCTTTTTGTAGATGGTGGACAAATACAATGCAACAATCCTGCAATAAAAAAAATAAAAAAAAGGACCTTCAATAGGATCTCAAAATTGTGATTGAAAGAATTTTGAAAACACAAAAAAAAAATACTGAAAATTATACAATAATTGGGTATGAGTAAAATCCTAATCAAACTTAAATCCCAACAGTATATTGGGCCTGACTTAATAAAAATCATGATGAAGATAGACTATCATTAGTAAACCTGGATGATTCAGCAGTTTTGGAATGGATTTATTCAAATCATTTGCTATTATTTCACAAATGTTTTAAAACTTGGACCAGTTCCATTTCAGGTTTGTTGAATCAACAAGGTTCTCCATTGATAGTCTCTCTTCTTCAGACCTGGTGAGCTCTGTTTAATCAGGCCCATTCTTCATACCAGGCATGTCATTTGATACGATTATGATTTGATTTATTAAACCAGTTTTAGAGCTCAGACTGAATTATATATCTTATAATGATTTTTACCTTCTATCCCCCATACAACAAAAATTTAACTAAATGGAAAATGTCTGTGGGCACCTATATGAGCTCATTGAACATCCCAATACAAAGCTATGCGCATTACTATGATAACTATAACATACTCCACTCTGCATACATTACTTTCTAAAAGATTTCAGAGTGTGTCTGTGGGAATTTGTACCGGTTCAGCCAGAAGATCATTTCTGAAGCACAGTACTGATGTTATATGAGATCCCAAAGGTGTTCAGTGGGGTGAAAAGCGCTGTTTGGGTCACTAGAGTTCCTTCACATCAAACTGGACTAACCATGTTCTGAAGAACCACAGTAATAGTGGAACTGAAAAGAAAAAACCCTTCCCAAAATGTTGTCCCCTTATTAATTAAAGCTTTCCAAGCCTGGAGAAGATAGACTTTCATGGGTCATCCTGGGTGATCCAGCTAACCTAGAAAAGTTTTCTCAAAAATGATTTGCCTAATTGGAAAATGTTTTCAATCCTGAACCAGATCCATTCTAGGGTTCTTCCATGATAGTTTATTTTCTCCAGTCTTGCAGGGCTTTATTAAATCACACGCAAGGTTGGAAGAGCACAGTTGTCTAACCATATGCTGTATCCCCAACATACTGGGAACATCTCAACCATCTAGGTGGGTGTCCACACAGCCAAGGCCAGAGACTGTAGGTGCGATGGTCAGATGTCTATAAAACAAGTCATATGTATACAATTATGCATATTTTATATTTTGCATTGCGTATTGTAGAAATCAGTGACTCTCAAAGAATACAACCACAGCAATAAAGGATGAAAAGACATATATACCTTCTGAGTTGTTTCATAAAAATGATGTAGATATTGCAATGCCTTAAAATAAAGCTAAACCATCTTTAGCACTAAAACTGGAGTTATCTTTGGAATTGCCCATAAACTGAAATTACCACTGAAAATGCATCATGTTCTACTCCACAATCCACAATCCGGAATTATTTTACAGCATTTATATAACATATCCAAAATCCCAAGGATATTGATTTGCTAGGAGACTGAATACTTACATCTACTTGATAGAAATAAGGGGATATTGTTTATGGATTTTAGAAACAATGTTAAAGCTTGAAGTAAATTGTTCTCAGGGGTATATTGCAATAAAAATACAAATTTGAACAAATATAATATTTGCAAAATGTATTCCACCACCATTAAATAATATCTTTATTAGTTTTAGCCAATGTCTTGCATTGTGCAATAAAGTCCAAATTAAGTTTAATACAACCAAATATAGAACAACAAATATTATTTACTTTTTAATTGTATGTTTTTATTTCTGTATATTTTTAAATTCTTTTACATTTGTATTTTTGTAGCACCGACATATTATGTAGTCCTTTACAAAGTCCATAGTCTTGTCACTGACTGTCCCTCAGGGGCTCATGATTGAATATCCCTTCCAAAGTCATATATCATTAACTCAGTCTAAGGCCAGTTTTCTAAAGGGGAAGCCAATTAACCTAACTGCATGTTTTTGGAATGTGGAACCAGAAAGCCTATGGGAAACCAACGCAGAAACTGGGAGAACAAGAGTGTCAACCATGAAGCATCAATTTTCAAATACTGTGGGGCTACCATTACTAATATTTGGTTAAATTTGTAGTTGGCGCCAAATGGGAGGTGGATTAAAATGTTCAATTTACTGAGGAGCAGAGGGAGATGATGCTCCATTTTTGCCATAAGGCTTCAATTTGTAACCGATACCAGGAGACCAATTACAAACTTGGTGTCCAGTTTGGTGTCCACCTCATGCAGGTGGCCCTTGTTGGAGGTGCGGTGTGGCACAGGGCACGCTCGTACACATTTTCTGGGAATGTCCCAAAAATCAATCTTTATGGGACTTGGTGGCAGATATCACTCTTAAACTTACCGAAGTAGATATTAGAGATAGTGTTGCTCGAATAGCTCAGTGTTTAATTCGGCGGCTATTCGATCAAATAGTCCGATATTTTTCGGATGATCGAATGCCAAATTTGAACATCATTAGAGTCTATAAGGGGGGGGGGGGGGATTCAGGTTATTTTCATGACTGTGTACAACTGCAAGAGCAATCAGGGGAGCTCCCCTGATTTCTCTTGCAGCCCTAGCGGAACTGTAGTATGTGTTCTTGGACAGAGGTTCTTCATTCATTCTGAGCACACCCAGGTGAATCCTCCTGTCAGTGTGGGATCCCCAGGCAGTAGAGGTTAAATGAGGACAAGTCTCCCCATTCATCACCTCCAGTGCTCTGTGATTGGCTGAGGAAAGGTAAACCCTGATGACAGCTCAGGCAGTGGCTTCAATGTAGGACCAAATATTATCCATAGAGAGTCAGAGGAGGCAGAAGGTGATGGTTACTTACTTTTTACTATGCTTCTTGGTGCCCTTGCAGACCACAAAATGGATGGAAGCCTTAAGAGGTACTAGCCTGATCCCTAATAGGGATAGATTGTGAGTCCAAGATTCTAAGCTATGTAATTAATTCATTTGGGCATTGGAAGGATCAACCAAGTAACATGGTGAAAGGTCACATTTATTAAGGGAACTTTGCAATCTGGACAACAAAGCATTTAAACTGAGCTGATCTTTCTTTCTTTATAAGTGAGCAATGTTTGATAACTGCACCTTTAGGTGCACATTTCATTGCTTCCCAATAAAATGTAAAAAAAAATGAGTTGAGTCAGCTTCATGTACCAAGTGAAACTCTACAAATGACTTTTCTATCTCTGGCAAGCAAACAGAGCCTCTGAAGAGCTTCATGAGCAACAAGGGTGAGAGTTAGGTGGTTAGCCTAGTTCCAAACGTATAGGAGCATTGTCTAACCACAACCAAAAACCAATACGTATTTTATGCCCCCCCAAAAAAAAATTAAGGAAAGTCCTGGATCCTGGGTTTTGTTTGGAATGCCCAGTTGTAAACCAAGTATTGAAACACACACATATATATTACACTATATTACTTTTACCTCTGTCTGTTGTAAACAAACACTATTGTGGGTGTTCGGCTCCACAATTTGTGGTAACACCATACTAAACATTTTTTGAATGCCCACACATTTTATCATGTGCTGCTAAGCATTAGAAAGCCTGCTTAGATAAATGGACTTCCTTAACACAATGCACATCATTGAATAGCCCAATCTATAGTAATGTGCGTGCCCTACCATAGCCACACAGATGTGAACACCTAGAATGAAAGCCTGTGTATCATATAGTGCAATGTGGTTCCTTCATAATACACAAATATCTAGCACTCCTGGAAGTGTTAAATGCTGAAAAAGGCTAAGGGACATTTGGGGAATAAAGGTCATAAACATGCGCAATCAGAAAAAGTGTGATGACCCTTTTATTGTAGGGGCTGACCCATATTTTTGGTAACAATAGTGCAGCCTTAAATGATCTATTGTTATTTTTCTATCAATTTTTTAAAGGTCTCTTTGACTTCTCTGTTATTAAGACTGTAAATAATTGGGTTCAGCATTGGACAGATAATGATATAGAAAACAGAGACATATTTTTCCCTGTTTGATGAATACTGTGACGAGGGTCCAAAGTACATTAGCATGCCAGTCCCGAACAACAAACCCACCACAGTAATATGGGAGGTACATGTGGAAAAAGCCTTGGACCTTCCTGCAGACTTAATTTTTAGCACAGAATATATGATACAAACATATGATATTAAAATAAAGATGAAGGGAAGGAGGAGCGAAACAAAACTCAAAAAAAATATCATGAGTTCGCTCAAACCAATGTCTCCACATGTGATTTTGACAACAGCTAACATCTCACACATAAAATGGTTGATCTCATTATAGCACAAGCTCATTGGCATTGACAAGCTGGGTACAACGCATACAACAAAACTCAATATCCACACAAAAGCTGTCAGTTGATAACAAACGCTCCATCTCATCATCACGGGATAGTGAAGAGGGTGGCAGATGGCAATGTACCGGTCATAGGCCATGAGGGCAAGGAGCTGGCATTCAGTCCCCCCTAGAAAAAGAATGCCATAGAATTGGATTACACAAAGGCCAACAGAAATGGTTCTGTGGACAGAAAAAAGGTTGATAAGCAATTTTGGCACCACCGATGAAGAATTCCATAAATCTAAAAATGCTAAAATGCAAAGGAAGAAGTACATAGGGATGTGTAAGCGAGGGTTAATCACAATTAATCCAATTATCAGAATATTACCAACAACTGTTATGAAGTATATGATGAAAAATAAAAAAAATAAACTGATATTCACTCTTATATCAAAGGAAAAGCCTAAAAGGATAAATTCCGTGATTACCGTACGATTTGCTACAGACTTCATGAGGAGTTTTCCACATGGGACGCCTGATGCCACCAGCCAAGGGATCAAAGCTCTATGGCATGTGGTGTGTCTAAAATCTTCTTTGTTATTCCTCAAATCACTTTTCATTCACCAGGGTTGGTATTCAGAAATTGACAGACCAACAGACATCGATAATCTGTTCAATTTAATATTTACTCTTGGTTATTGTATACTTCAGTTCTTAATATTTCCTTAAAAAGATGTTTCAGTCATTTTCTTTTATTTGGCAAAATAAAAAAAATTGAAAAAAATTAAAACACAAAACAAAAGTGTTGACAGCATTTGTCTTCAGTGGACTAAGTTTCGATAATTGTTCAATTTTGGCTGTAGAAAATAATAAAAAGTGATGACGTTAATGATAGCTTTTCCTAAATGATTCATTATTCTCAACAATATCTTTTTACTTCCATAATCATCATCTTCCTTGTCATCATTATCAATCACCGCTAAAAGAATGGCTTACACACACTTTGAGCTACACCTTCTTTGTTACATTGGGCCTGATTTATTAGGGTTCTCCAAGACTGGAGGCCCTCATGGTGACCTTAAGAGATCCAGCAAAATCGAAATTAATTTCTTAAAAATCATTTGCTTATTAGTTGGCAAATGCTTTAAATCTTGGTCCAATCTTGGTTTGCTGGATCACTCAGGTTCATCCCAGTCATCTTCTCCAGTCTTGGAGAGCTTTAGGAAATCAGGTCAATTCTGAGGTTTTCCAATTTAATACTGGACATCACAACTGTCCCGATTTTATAACATGGGAGAGTTTTTTTAATAATCCCTTTACTTATTTTATGTTATACCTTTTTCTTTTTAATTCAAGTACATAATACAATGCTTGGCCAGAAAGTCCCACACTAATATTTGATTGGACTGCCTTTAGCTTTCGCTATGGCACTCATTAGCCGAGGTATTGATTCAATAGGCTTATACAATGTCACAGCATTCATTTTCCAAGATCTTGCATTGATGATGGGAGAGTTGGGCCATTGAGTAAAGACTTCTCCCAAAGATTCTCAATGGGGTCCAGGTCTGGATTCTATGACGGCCAACTCGTGTAATAATGATGTTACATGCTCCCTGAACGATTCTTACAAAATCTGAGCTTGATGAATCCCCGCATTTTCATCTTGGAATATGCCCTTGCCATCAGGGGAGAGGAAATCCATTTGATGGAAAAACCTGGACATTCAGCATAGTTAGGGAGTCAGCTGACCTTGTTTTTGGGCACATAATTTTAGTGAACCCCTGGACCTGACCCCAGCCAATTCGCCAAATTAAATGCAGGCCAATTTTTTTGGGCCAGGCAGCGTAAGGGCTTTGTTGAGTGGCAAAGATATTGAAATCTCAGCACTAGATGAAGTAGAATCCAATTCTTTTTACAATTCTGTTTTGATCATAAAGAAAAATATTAATAATAATAAACAGAAATATATACATACATACAAACATTTACATTTTGTGCATTGGGAAGAAAACAGGGTAAATAATTGTGGAGGTCCCAGTACTTTATACACTGAGCCTCAAAACAATAAACTACATCATGCTGCATTTTATAAAGATACAGCTAAGATTTATAAACTCTTGGGATCAATTATTGAATGAACCACTAATGGGAAAGATTGTTAAATTTAGGAATGGCAATTTCTAAAGTTTAGATCATAATAAAAATAAAAATAATTTTGGAAATAAAACAATACTAGCAAATTTGTATAAAATAATATTACTAATAATAATACTAATAAATAATGATAATAATAATAATTTACAGAGAAAGTAGGTTAGGGTTGATCAAGATAGTTTGATGATGGGGACATGTGACAGCTTGGATATACATATAGGAATTTAACAATAAGCAAAATGGAAAGCATTCATTTTTCCCAAATTTTTCCATAAATTTGGTAAAATTTGTTGCAAAATTAAGGTGGTTTTGGTCATCTTAAAAAAGGAAAATGGTTGCAAAATGCTTTAAGACCCCAAACAAGACACTTTTGGGCTGACTAATTAAAGTATCACACAGTACCCTTTGGATGGTCCCTGGATTTCAGTGCCACCTATAGTAAGAAACAGGGTTCCTCAGATATTATTAGTACTTAATGCTAAAAGAAGTCTCTGAATACCCCAAAACTATGTCATGAGATCTGCAGTTAGATTCTGCATCATTTGGTTTCATTGTTAAATGAAGACAATATATTAGTAGAATAACTCAAATACCAACAGTGAAGCATGGTGATAAAAATGTTATGGTTTAGTATACTTCAAGGCCTTAGTAGCATGTAGTCAACAAGGCAACTATGAATTCTGCATCCTTGTTACTCCCATTAGTCCATCCATTCTATTTAAACAACAGTCAAGGTCACTTGGGGACCCTGGTCACGTGCCCAAATTCTAAGTGCCACCTGGACTCCAACACCTCCAACAACTTCTACTGCTGCCATTCGGAACTGCTATTTCACCAAGCTGTCTCTGTGACAGACTCATCATACCCCACTCTTGGAACGCAACAAGCTTATAAGCCTCACTACAACCCACATTACAGAATCGGCTCCTATGGACTGTTTGCCACATTGTTTATTGTACTCATATGGTTCTCAATTGTCTGGTAACATGTATTATTTACCCTGCCCTCTTTTTGCTGGTTCTTTTCCCTCTCCTCCCCAAAGTCATTATCTCTCTGCTCCTTCACTCCCCTGCTTTCTCTGTCTGTGCTCCTGTACCTTTTTTCTCTACTGCTACTTTCTGGTGACATCTCACCCAACCTCTGACTCTGCCTCTGCTGCTGCTCTCTCCTATGGAGGCCTGCACTTTACACATACCCCTAGACCTGGGAACAGAGTAGGGGGTGGTGTGGGCCTCATTCTCTCACCTAACTGCACATACAGAGTCCTTCTTATCCTGCCCTCTCTCATTTTCACATTTTTTGAAGTCCACTCCTTCCATCTTTTCGTCATCCTATCTCCCTTCTCCCATATGTTTCCAAACTTCTTAAGCGCCTTGTCTACAAAAGACTCACCTGAGCACCAACTAGCTCATTGACCCTCTCCAGTCTAGTTTTTGAGCTGCCCATTCCACTGAAAAAGCCCTCACAAAAGTGGCCAATGACCTCATCAGAGATAAGTCTCAGTGCAACTTTTCCCTCCTCCTTCTCCTTGATCTTTCCTCTGCTTTTGACACTCTTGATCACCCCCTTCTATTACAAATCATGCACTCCATTGGTATCAGTGACACTGCTCTCTCTTGGTTTGCTTCCTGTCTGACCGCTCCTTTCAAGTTTCTTTAATGGTAACTCCTCCTCACCCACTCTCCTCTCTGTTGGTGTTCCCCAAGGGTCAGTCCTTGGACCGGTTCTCTTATCTCTGTACACCTCCTCTCTCGGTAGTCTCATATCCTCCTTTGGCTTACAGTACCATCTGTATGCTGATGACAC
>NC_092861.1:4691615-4776323 GCF_032062135.1 Pyxicephalus adspersus | reverse complement strand
TCTTGTCCCACTTACCTTTCTGACCTAGTAAAAAAAAAATACCCCCCAGCCGCTCTCTCCACTCCTCAAATGACCTACAACTGACTTCCTCACTCATAACCTCATCACATACAGGGCTCCAAGACTTTTCTAACGCTGCCCCAACTCTCTGGAATGGTCTTCCTCATCCTTTTCAGCTTGCTCCTACTTTTTGCTCATTTAAAAGAGCACTCAAAACCCATTTTTTTCAAACTTGACTACCCATCTACCCATTCTTCTGTCTTTTGAAACTATCACTACTTCTCACCACTACATAGCTCCCGTCCTATTGTGTAATACTTCCCCCACGTCTTAGATTGTAAGCTCTTCAGAGCAGAGTCATCTCCTCCTCCTGTGTCACTATCTGTATTAGTCTGTCATTTGCATCCCCTATTTATTGTACTACTAACAATAAAATTAAGAAATGTGGGTATATGAACTGATCTAATCAAATCCCTGATTTAAATCCAGTTGAAATGTTGTGGAGGGAGCATTAGGCATGATAAGTTTACACAAAGAAAACTCGGAAGTCAAAAATTCAAAATTCAACGACACTGGGGGGAAATTATGCAAAATGGGATTTGTGCTAAAGGTGGAAACACCAGCTTATAAGGGGCTGAAAGTGCACATACTTATTCTGCAGTACACTATAACATCTGTTGTTTTCTTTTTCAGTTATTGAGAAGGTAAATGTTCCTTGTTTTGGAACATATGTGCATATGGGGTCCCATATCAAAGTCTCCTAGAACCCACTGTGTCTAAAACATTCCCTGGCATCCATATACTGGCATGTAGAAATGTGAACAAGTACATTTTTATATGGTATGATCAAACTTTCATTGACCTTTTTACCTTTATTTATTGTAATCAAAGCAAGAGGTTGGAGGAAACATACCAATGTTCTTGTGATAATCATCTAGGGCAGTCTTTATTTCATTTTACAATATGGAGGAACCCTTGAATAAACTTTCAGGTCTTCAGGGAACTTCTTCTATAATTATTATATTCACAGGTCACAGTACATTTGTGTGGTGGTCAGTGAGAAGAATTCCTCTTACATTGCTGGTTATTGGGAAGAATGTCACCTTTACCGATAGCCAAAAAGATCATTGGTGTCACTTACACTGACCTGAGAGGTACCAATTGCTCATTGCTCAAGGAACCTCTAGCAACCTTTTCTGATTGAGAAACACTGCTGTAGGGTAACAATATTGCCTGGGGTTGGACAAAGTGGACAATTTTGCTGGGCCCCCACCTTCTCCAGTGCCCCAATTAATAAAAATTAAACAGGTGATCATTGAGGATATCATATCATTGATGTCAATTATACTGACTTCATAGACAGAAATTGCTTGTTGCTCAAGGAACCCCTTGGTTGAGAAACACTTCTGTAGAGTAACAATTATTCCAATTGTAGGGTAGATTAAAGTGGAAAATTGGGCAGAGCATTACCTTCTCAAGTGCCCCAATTATTAATCAAAGAGATGATCATTGAAGGTGCCATATCATTGGTGTCACTTTTAGGACCCCCAGTTGACAGAATGGTGAGGGGTGCAGTGATCTGACATGTAGGACCCCCATCTATTATTTTTCAAGGGCCCTATTTTGCCCAAACTGCCCCTGGTCTAAATTTTCACATGTTATCAAGAAGTAGTAAATATTACTCTCTTAATCTTAGTAGTTTAATTTTGCTTTTAAATAATTGAATTGTTGTGTATTAACATTTACTGTCCACCAGAAGGTAACAAGCCCCATGCAAGAATACCAATTTTTGGAGGCTGTTTTACACTGTAGTGCTGATTAGTAATCTGAATTCTATATAAAAACAATAAACTCTTTTACATTTATTTCAGAAAAGTTTCATATTTGTACTTTATATTTAATATTCATATATAAAATATTCAGTTTTCTCAAGTTTTAGGGCATGCATTAAACCTTAGCTTATTGTTAAAGGCCGCCATTCTTTGTAGAGTTGAATATTGGTTCAGAAAAGATGCTCTAAAGGGAACGAAGATCTTTGTGTACCTCAGGAGAAATATTTGATCTCTTAAGCCCTGATATGTTAGAGATATTTTTATTTTTATTTATTTTGTTAATTATATAAACTACGTGCACAAGGGTAATCATTTGTCTCCACTACCTACTAAGAGGATTCCAACCTAATCACCTGTATTCTGTAATTGTATTCCCTGGAATATTCTGCACCTCTGTGAGAAAATTATTTCTATTTAAAATACAACGTAGGTTTATTTGTATAAAAAAAGCTGATTTTTTAACCCTCCTATTGAAAGAAAGAATTAATCAATATATAAAAATGACTGTAATTTATTATTTTTTAAAATAGTTGTTTTTTGAAGTTTTTATGTTTGATAAGGTATTCTGTAAAAATATATACCATTGTGCTCACCCTGCCTATTCTGCCTCTAATGAAATCAGAGAGGTTGGTGAACTGGGGGAAAGATGACATCACTTCTTTGGTCATGTGACAATGTATTAGTGCCTAGTGATTGGCTGCTAGACCCTAGCACTGCCACATGGAAGTAGGTCACATGCTCACCCATGCATGAAGGTGCCAATGTATGTACAGTGTATATATTCTGTATATACTAAACCCATTCCACTTAAATAGAATGGGTGTGAGGTTGTCTGTATCCCTGGAAAACCATAATGACTGGAATAGAATCAGCCTAATTTATTAAAGCTCTCTAAGACTGAAAATGATACACTATCATACGAGAACCTGGGTGATCCAGCAAACCTAGACTGGATTTTCTAAAAAGTATTTGCTATCAGTTGGCAAAAGTTTTCAATCATAGATCAGATCCATTCCAGGTTTGCTAGATCCCCCAAGTTTTCCCTTGGAGATCTACTTCAGTCTTACAGAACTTTAAAAAGTCAGGCCCAATGTGAGAGGAATCAAATTGTGCAGAGTTGTTGGCACAGAAAAGGAAATTAGAGGAAATCTTCCAATGTTCTTGTGTCAACTCTCAAAGGTTTAGTCTCTATTGGCCTCCAATATTAATTTTAAAAGGAGCCTTTTGAATGTACTTCCATAGTTTTCCATTAATAGCAACAGGGAAGTTTACTTCGCTTCAACCACAGTGGAGACTACTCCATTGTTCTGGATGAAAGCCATGTTTCTTTGGGTGGCCCTATGTTCCAAAACTGAGGCAAAGCTAAAGGTACCTATGAAACCTAAAGCTTACTCAAAGCCAGAAAAGGATAAACCTTCGGTTGGTGGGAGTTCCTCAGAAGGGAATGAAGGCTGTCCAACAGAACATAGAGAGTACTAACAATTCCCATAGGTTAAAACCATTCCCTATGATATCCAACACAATATCCATTCAGCCAGGTCATTAAATAATTTCTAAACATGACATTTAAACCAATCATATCCGATAAGCTCAAAAACATTGAATCTTTCCAAATCCAAGATACACATCATTTGGGACCAGCTATTCCTAGTTTTGTATTGAGTCAGCCATGTTGTACTGCATTGGTTGTTGACCTTATATATGTGCTTCCGCCCAATTATTTTTAAGGCCTTAACCTAAACTGTTCACATATTGAAATATTCGCAATATCTCAATCTAAAGAATGATCGCATAAAGTGGTTGGGTTTTACAATAGCCATCTCACATGTATTGGAGCAGACAGCTCATTTCTGGTTTGCAGTGTCATAGCACTTGCAAAACGCACCTTCCTTACTCCCTGGTTGACCAAGAGATCCAAAGGATTCTCCCTCGACTTCATTTAGCCAGTAAGTGAAAAGTTATTTGATGGGCATCATGAAAAAGCTAAGCACAGGCTTCTCTAATTACACCTTTTATCCTTTTGATAATATAGTATTTCCCTGGACCATTGGTGGTTTTTGACTTGCATGTTGGTGGGACAAAACTATTATTGTAGAGGAAGGTTGCTTGGGTTTACATGATACTGTAAGAACATTAAGAAAAGGATATATCCTATCTAAATGCTGGAGGAACATTTATTCAACTTTTAATAGACAGGTGATGCCCAGACATTGAAAACCTAGTAATGGTGATATGTGACTGGGCAAGTTTGGGTAACTCTGAGAGGACACTGGTCTGACTGAAAGAAGAAAGGAGTTTAGGAAACTTCATCACAGAGACTTTATCACTGCTTAATTATCTGCAATATACTAATTTTTGAAGGAAAATACCTATCTGCATGCTTATATCTATGTGCACATTTCAGATGAACTCCTGTGCTTGTCTTGGGGAGGAAAATGACATGTGTACAACAGTGTACAACAGTCCCCCGTATAGGTTCCTTTATTAAAGCTCCCAAAGATTGGAGAACATAGCCTATCATGGGAAAACCTGAGTGATCAATGAAATCTGGCATAGATTTAATTAAAAAAAAATAATTTGCTATTAATTATTTTTTTCCTGGACCTGGACCCGGGTTCTCTCTATTCTAGTAGCATCAGTAAGCAAATTTTTTAAAAAATTTTGAACAGTCAAATATAGTTACATAACTATTCAGGTTGTAAAAAGAAACAAGCCCATCAAGTTCAACCAATAGAAAAAAAATAAAATAAAATATACATATGTATTATAACTAGCGTTGGTCGAATAGCTCACTATTCGATTCGACAGCTATTCGGTCGAATAGGCCAAAATTATTCAGGTGATTTTCGGGACTGTGTTGAGCTTCTACAGTCTATAAATACATTTAAAAAGACGTATCAAGACTCCCCCAGCTCTGTACAACACTGTACAAATAAAAAAAAATAAGGATAATGTTGCTGCCAAGGCCATTTTTTGGGGAGGTCAAGGGAACACGCCAGATTTTATACAGGCCGCCGAGTAGGGGCAGAGAGGGCCCCGAAGGGGTTCCTCCGGTCCAAAACTTAGCTACCAGGTTTCACTGCTCCATTACAAGGCATCACAAGCTTCATAAAAGAGGCAGAGGGCCCTGAGGGGGGTCTTTCAGTCAAAAAATTAGCCAGTTACACAGCTCTGTTACAAGTTATATAGCCCTTATAGGAGTGGGGACTGCATTGATAACTGGAATCTCAAGCTGGGTGTAGCGCATTGTCAATGCCACCTAGAAGTCTGTAATACAATTTTTGTGAATGGAGTACTGACAGGCGACCGCAGCAGTAGGAGGAGGAGGCGGTGGGCCCTGAGACGGAGCGGAGACCACATTGGTAACTGGCATCTAGAGTTGGGTATAGGGCAGGCAGCAGCAGTAACAGCATAAGGAGGAGGCAGTGAGCCCTGGGACGGAGCAAGGACGGCATAAGTGGGTGAGGACATCACCTATATGGACAGTGTGGAAGCTGTAGCTATTGGAGACATTGTTGTGTAAGGGACTGCTTTTCCTATCTGCAAGCTGTAACTTTGTCAAATACGGCATTGAGAGCATTGCTAACTGGCATCTAGAGCTGGGACTTGGGCAGGCAGCAGCAGTAGCAGCAAGAGTAGGAGCCCCTAGCCCCTGAGACGTAGTGGGGATGGCATTAGTAACTGGAATCTAGAGTTGAGTACTGTGCAGGTAGCAGCAGTAACAGCATGAGTAGCAGGCGGTGGGCCCTGAGACGGAGTGTACACAACATTAGTAACTGGTATCTAGATTTGGGTTCTTGGCAGGCAGCATCAGTAACAGTGGGAAGAGGAGGCAGTGGGCTCTGAGACGAAGTGGGGACGGCATTGTTTACCAGCATCTAGAGTTGAGTGCTGGGCAGGCAGCAGCAATAACAGCATGAATGGGAGGCGGTGGGCCCTGAGATGGAGTGTGGACAACAGTAACTGGCATCTAGGTTTGGGTACTGAGCAGGCTGCATCAGTAACAGCAGGTGAAGGAGGCGGTGGGCCCTGGGATGGAGTGTGGACGACATTGGTAACTGGCATCTAGAGTTGAGTACTGGGCTGGCAACAGCAGTAACAGCATGAGTAGAAGGCATTAGGCCCTGAGACGTAGTGTGGATAGCATTAGTAACTGGTATCTAGAGTTGGCTATGGGGCAGGCAGCAGTAGTAACAGCAGGAGGAGTAGGCGGTAGGCCCTGAGACGGAGTGTGGACTGCATTAGAATCTAGCATTTAGAGCTGTGTACTGGGCAGCCAGCAGCAGTAACAGCATGAGTAGGAGGAATTAGGCCCTGTGACGCAGTGTGGATGGCATTAGTAACTGGCATCTAGAGATGGATACTGGGCAGGCATAAGCAGTAACAGCATGAGTAGCAGGCGGTGGGCCCTGGGACAGAGTGTGGACAACATTGGTAACTGGCTTCCAGAGTTGAGTACTGGGCAGGCAGCAGCAGTAACAGCAGGACGAGGAGGAGGAGCCGGTGGGCTCTGAGACGAAGTGTGGACGGCTTTGGTAACCAGCATCTAAAGTTGGGTACTGGGCAGGCATCAGCAGTAACAGCATGAATAGCAGGGGGTAGGCCCTGAGAAGGAGTGTGGATAGAATTAGTAACTGAAAGTAAACTAGAAACTAGAGTTGGCAACAGGCCAGGCAGCAGCAGTAACAACAGGAGGAATAGAAGGTGGGCCCTGAGGCAGAGTGTGGATGGCATTAGTAACTGGCATCTAGATTTGGGTCTTGGGCAGGCAGCATCAGTAACAGCAGGAGGAGGAGGGGGTGGGCTCTGAGATGAAGTGTGGACGGCATTGGTAACTGACATCTAGAGTTGGGTATTGGGCAGGCATCAGCAGTAACAGCATGAGTAGCAGGCGATGGGCCCTGGGACGGAGTATGGACAACATTGGTAACTGGCATCTAGAGTTGGGCAGCAGCAGTAACAGCATGAGTAGCAGGCGGTGGGCCCTGAGAAGGAGCAAGGAGGGAATTAGAGTTTGAGGCCATCACCTATATGGACAATGTAGATGTTGTAGCTATTGGAGACATGAATGGATGAACAAGATTCACACTGTTCATACCTACTATCTAGTGAAACCACATAAAAGGGAATGGGCTTGGAGGAATCAGCAGGTATATACAGAAATGTTTCTGGATTTGTGGATGGATAGCAAGTGCTATCACACTTAAATATCCATATTTTTTTTTAGAGAAATACAGAAATTTTTATGGGTTTTAGAATAGATACCACTGAAATTGAGTGCTGCAAGGCCACGGACACATTGCTCTGTACCTGTTCATGCAAAGCAGGAACACATTTTTCTGCAAAATACTGTCGCTTGGGCATAATGTACTGTGGGTTCGCACAGAGGAATGAGTAATGGAACACATTGGAGTCTCTAATGCAATCAGTTGTGCAATTGCCGCATTGATTAGCTTTGTTTTGGGATCATATTTCTTCTTGCACTCCAGCATCTGGGGGATGGAAGATTGGATGCTGCTAATGCTAACCACAGAAAGATTGGATGATGGGCTAGAAGGTGTAGGGGATGGCAATGATGCCTTGACTGCTTGCAATGAGACAAACAGCAGCCTGTCTGCTTTGGAGCTCCTGCTCACCGCTGGTGGAGCCTGAAAATGGTAATGCTTGGCTACATGCCCCTGATGAAGAACTAGGAGGAACAGGTGTATCATGGACTGTTTGGGACACCTGTAAGGCCTGTGTCTGGGATGAAGAGGGGGTACAATCACTTGACCCAGGTTGGGTCATGTACTTCACTACCTCTAGTTCATGGTGTGGCAATAATGGACGCCCACCGCCAACAGCAGCGCTTCTTGTTCCTGGGTCTGCAGCTAAAATTAAACTCATACTGCTTTGCTTGCCACCAAATCCCACTGAACACTACAAAGAGCAAGTCCAACAACCAGATTTGCTTAGCCAAAAAGAAAAAAAACAGCGTGCAGTTCACCCTAATATTAAAATCAGACCCATTAATAGGCTTGGGCCTTTTTAGATAGGAAATGGAAAAGCGAGCGTGTGTATCCCCTCTCCTATCCATAAAGGATCTTCTTGAATCTGGTGTGCCAAAGAAGGAAATAGACATAAAACACATAACTCCCTTTCCTATTGACACAATATCTGACCCTGCCCTGCCCCCAATGGTGGTTAAGGCCATCGTTGGAGCAAAGAGCCTCTTCCACACAATGCAACCCCTGTGTCTAATTGGCTGAGCCATGGTGTACTGTCAACACAGTTAGAGATTATGACTGTGTGCCGAATCAGTGCCGATCACCAAATATCAGCGATATTTGAGTTGATTAATTTTGGGCCGAATGGCCAGTGTTCACAATAAATTTGTTAAAGACTCATAGCAGAACATCAAGCCTAAACATGGCTAACTTCCTTTTAATAATGGGTAAAATGAAAAAAGGTTCTTTGGACCTGTTCACTTTACTGAAAACTTCCCCTATATACAATCAACCATCTTTGATAACACTTTTCCAAACGTTTTTTTAACCTCCCTGTTATTCAAACTGTAAATTAGAGGATTTAACATAGGGGACACAATGACGTACAATATGGAGATGTATTTCTGCCGATTAGATGAATACTGGGATGATGGTCCAAAGTACATAATCATACTGCTTCCGAAGAACAAGCACACCACTGAAATGTGGGAAGTGCATGTGGAAAAGGCCTTCGCTCTTCCTGCAGAGTGAACTTTTAATACAGAGGATATAATACATATGTATGAGACTATAATAAACACAAAAGGGAGGAGAAGAGAAACAAAGCTGGTGAAAAAAATGACCAGTTCACTCAAGTAAATATTATCACATGCCAATTTAATGACGGCTAGGACCTCACACACAAAGTGATTGATCTGGTTTGGGTAGCACAAGACTAAAGGCATCAACAATGATGGGAGCAGATATATTACAAAGCTTGCAATACAGATAAAGGATGTGAGCATATAGCAAACGCTCCATCTCATAAGAACCGGGTAGTGCAGGGGGCGGCATATGGCAATGTAGCGGTCATAAGCCATGAGAGCCAATAGGAAGCACTCAGTTCCTCCCAGAATCAGTATCATATACAACTGCATGGCACAGCCCCCGATTGAGATGATGGCCTTTAGGGACAAAAGGTCCTTCAATAATTTTGGCACAACAGTGGAAGAATAACACAAGTCCAAAATGGATAAAAGGCATAGAAAAAAGTACATAGGGATGTGTAAGCGAGAGTTAAAAATGATGACACATATCATCAAGCCATTTCCAACAAATGTGACGACATACATAAAGAAGAACAATGAAAATAAGACAAGGTTGACTTTTTGGTTCTTAGAAAATCCCAGCAATATGAATTCGGTGGCTATTGTCCAGTTGGCGGGGTTCATTATATGGAAGGCTGTGAAAGGAGTAACAGAAGTGAGAAAAAAACAGAAACTAGTAATAAAAAGTCTTGCTTTAAAAATATAATAAAGTTATACATAAATTTAAAGAAAGCCAAAGTTTTTTCTTTTTTTTTTTTGAGAACAAGAGCCAAAAATGTTGGCAAAGGAACTTAAAGTGGAAAAGAGTTAGAACTGAAAAATACATTGAAAATCCCAGTTATTATCCAGTTTGGTTAGTATATGTAAGGTTGTGATGGTTTTGCTGTATTGGCCCTGTTACTGATCATTGAAAATTCTCATTGAAAAGACCTCTTCTAAATTCAAGGTCACTCTCCTACTACCCACCTTAAAGTATTGTTGGATCATTCATAGATGTTATGGATAATTACCATACAGTTCTGGGTGTAAGTCTTGCTCTACTCTGAAGCCAATATGGTGAAATGAGTCAGAAGCCAAGATCCTTTCTTTGGGTTTTAATGATTAACCAAATTCATTCAATAGATAGGTTTAGGAGGGAATGATTTGTCCTCCAATAGCCAAGCGCATTTATTATGTATTTATTACAGTATTTATTGCAGCAGTTTCTGTGTGTGTGAACTAGCAGCAGGGCAATACGCCAAAATGTGTCAGAAGACGAGATCCTTTCTCCTGCTCATGAATGGTTAACACCACTATTTATGTGCATATTATTTCTAAGGTGACTATGGGACTCTGTATAGTATGTTATTGATTTTGAATTAATCATTTGTTGCCAAAATATCCTCTATCTGAACCCATTTCTAAATATGAGTTTTCAAAATGTATGGAGGTCCTGGGGTGCTATGGCGCGAAGGTCCTGGGAGTTCTATGAAGTTCAAATGATGAGTAGCTTGAAATGATGAAAGCTAGTGTTGGAAGGTGGTTACTATCTACCAGCCTCCTATCAGCGGCTTCAGCTTCATTGTCTTGCTATTCCTTGTCCTAGCTACCTGTCCTTTGTACTTCATATAACTCTGCACCCCAGGACCTCTATAAATTCTGAAAACTAAAAAATCTAAACCAAGATCGTCCAGATATTTCATATTGCCTGTTACTATTTTTTAATGGACAACTGTAATATCAGCAAGTTTGCTGAAACCGTTATATGGTGCAGTGGTAACTTATTTATAGTGCCCAAAGGGCCAAAATTCTGTTTTTTGTGGATTACCAGGGGGTAGCACTCTTTATTTTTTATTAGCTTACAAGGACAAAGGTGAACCCTAACTTCATACAAATACATCAATCTAATGTTCTAGATTACATCAATTTAATTATACACAAACCACATTCTTTTTTCAAAAACTAGTTGGCCCATTGTCAATTTTTCCCTTTGTTGTCAGTTAGATATGGCCCAGCTTCACAAGACCAATATAAATAACAATTGGAATAGCATATCCCAACACCCTACCTTGTTTTCAACAAAGAAACACATGAAGAAGAAAATTGATCACATAATTGTTCCCATTTCTACCATTCTCAATCTGAAAGACTTTTCAGCAATTCACATACAAAAAAATTAGGGATTTAGACAATGCAAAAGGTACAAATAACTGTCCTGAAACAGTGTAACTGCACTTTTGTGCCAGACATTCTGATTTAGGAAGCTATGGATGATTTTTGGACAATATATCACCAATGTATGGTCTTCTGGGGTCAATTATTTTTTATTAACAAACTGACACCTAGGAAAAAAAATTACTAATTGTATTTTATAAATTTATTCACAGTGGGAAACTAATAATTGTACAAATACTCTCACCAATATGTTTCACTTTGTTTTGATAAATTGTATTGTATATACATTAGTATAATGAAAATCTAACTCATTTACTGGTGTTTAAACCTGCACACCTGATTGGTCTTTTGGGCATTAAAGGCTTGAATACATTATATCCTAAAATGAATGAAACAAAGTCCAACAACCAGATTTGCTTACACATAAAGTTTGAAAAATAAAAAAATAGACAGCGCGCAGTTCACCCTAATAGTGAAATCAGTTCCATTAATAGGCTTGGGCCTTCTTAGATAAGAAATGGCACAGCAAGCGTGTGTATCCCTTCTCCTATCCATAAAATATCTTCTTGAATCTGGTTTGCCAAAGAAGGAAATAGACAGAAAACACATAACTCCCTTCCCTATTGGCAAAATATCTGACCCTCCCCTGCCCCCAATGGTGGTAAAGGCCATTGTTGGAGGAAAGAGCCTCTTCCACACATTTTGTTAGTATGTGTTGAAGCATCGTGTAGGAAAAGTTGATTGAGATATTAGGCTGTTTCATTTCGATGGCTTAATGTTTGGGCAATCAACCCTTTTTGCTTTTATTGGGGCTTTTTCATCTTTTTTCCATTTTTGGTTGATTTGAGGTCAGTGATCATAGCTGTTGCCAAAGCATTTTTTCCTGCAGAAAATTAAAAAGCTTAATGAAGTTTCCCTTAGGATCCAAGCAGCCTTTCCAGGCCTCATATTTACCTGTAGGGCACCTTAAAAGTAGTCTAATGAGCTTCTTCTACTTGGAAAGCACGCTGATGAGAGTGACAATGGTAGGATTCTACTTTGGAGGCTGGAAGTTCCCTCTAGGAGTACCTAAACCAAAACAACTAAATTTATGATGTGTCATAAAAACGTATTGTCCTAATAACAATTACTGACAAGCTATGTCTACAAGGTCTCATAAAACCTAAGAATCTGGCCATATAAAATGTGGAGTAACCTCTAACTTGGGGTTGAATTTGAGTACAGGGATTCCTATACATGCAAAATCAGACCATGTAGAACCACACTTTTAGGACTTAAGAAAAGCCAGAAACATATGTTGGACTTTTTTGTGGAACTGGGGATGAGCAAGCCTGCCTCTGGCAGTCTCACAAAAAATTCCTCTAACTTCAATGGTTCTGCGAGATTTCAGGGAACCGACTTCGCGAAGCCATCAGAAGATTGAGTAAATTAAATCAGGAGGATTCACAGGGCTGCATTTATTCATGGAGGGACTTCTCCCCATTTTACTTCTAGTGTCTTAAAAAAATGGTAGAAAAGTTGTGTATTGTTTTCAAATGTCTGAAACGATATTGTTCCTTGGAAGCCTTATATCTGTATATATCTGCAGTGTGAGATCATCTCATGCCCTGCTGCCTTTGACTGCTGGTCTCATCAGATTTTGAATGACATTTAGAAATGTTAGTGGTCAATATTCTCCATGCAAAAGAGGAAGATGTACCTGTGGAGCTGCAGTGCAAGGATCTCCCTGCTTATACTTCCATTTTGTGGATCTGTGCTTCCTCCATTTCCTTATTTCTTATTGATCTTTTCCCCACCAGTCATCAGATCACTGGACATCAATGGGGAAACCACAAACAATATTGGTGACCTCTTTCTGTGGGAGCAGTTTCCACTGTCCAGGTCCTCTTTGAACCTAATTTCTTTAGCGTACATCTGACATATTTATTTTCAAGTGTGTTTAGTCCAGTCAAGTGACCCTATGGGTCCTTCTTACCCTCTTCTTTCTCTGGTAGCTAAATGTTACACGAGGAAGAGCCACAAATGCTGAAGCCTTCTTCTGCAGATCCAAATCAGGAGGCCATCGAGTGGGCAGCTCTGCAGAAACACATCAAGTACTTTCTATATTAGGTTTTTATTGCTTCATCAGCCAATTGAGAAATCCTAGGTATCATTGGCTAGGCTGATAATATGGAAAGTCAGCCTCATCATCCAATAATTATATAGTTATAACCCCTATGTAAGACTCAGTAAAATTGTTTTTCACACATAGGGTCTGATTTATCAAAGCTCTCCAAGAATGGAGAACATCATGGAAGTATCATGGGGGAATCTGAGTGATCCAGCAAACATGTGATAGATGTGGTCCAGGATTGAAAAAAATTGCCAATGAATAAGAAATGTTTTTTATATGTCCAAAAATATCCAGCATTACTGGCTCTATAAAACACATTGCCAATCATAACAACTCAATGACAAGCAAGTCCAATCCATCACATTGTAGTCCTTACTGTTCTGCAGTAATAGTTGGAAAGGGGGTCCTAACTTGTGTCTGTGACCAAAATTTAAACACCAGAGTGCATGTGGGGAGGACCGTTATATTTGACGGTAATAAATAAAACTACATACAGCTTTTTGGCATCCCTCAAACTTTTTTTTTTAATGACACGTTTGTTTTTTTAGCCGAATGCTGAATGACAAAACACATTTTTTTTTTTGCAGTAGTTTGTTTATTAGCGCCGAATAAAGAATATTTTCTCTTTTCCAATCAACCTCCAGGTTTTCTGTTCTATATTTATAGTCAGAAGTCTGTTGACATCCCACTATGAGATCGTTGGAAACTCTATTGCCAATTCATTGTCCTTTATATAGTTGACCCTTTTGAAACCATTCTTCTGGGAAGGATTTTTGGAATGCGTCTCTGGCAATTATTGCTTACTTAGATAGAACGAGATTTGTGAAGTCAGGTACTGATTGGATGTGAAGACCTGGCCCACAATTGATGTTTCAATTCATCCTAAATGAGTTCAGAAGAGTTGAGGTCAAGACCACTTGTATAGAATTGGTCTAATCAAGACTGAATGGAAGAGCACAGGGGCAAAGGGCACATTAGAAAAACATGGCCTTCCCCAAGTTTATAGCATAAATTTGGAAGAGCGCAATTGTCAAAAATGTCTTTATATGCTGTAATATTATTGGTATCCTTTACTAGAAACACTTAAACTCAATTACTTTGGACAGGTGTCTACAATGTACATCCAGAGGATCAGGACGGTGAGATTTAGGATGTATGCTGGGTCCATGAGTAGCAAGCACTAAAAGATTGAGCCATTCCAGGAGTTAAGTTGAAGTTATTACCAAGCTAAGGTCAGCAAAGTGCAGGTAACACAGAACACAGATGGAAACTACCTTCAAGAGCAGTGTTTCTTGAGCTTTATAAAATAGAGGAACCCTTGAAACAACCTTCAGATCCTCAGGGATCCTGTGCTACAATTACTATATCCACACCTCATATATTGCTGCCCATTGGGAACAATTCCACCCTCACAGATGATTGGTGTCACTCAAAATTGCTCATTGCTCAAGGAACCCTTAGCAATGTCTGAAAGAACCCTAGGGTTCCCCGAAACCATGTTTGAGAAACACTGTTGTAAACTTAGGACAGTGGTAATTTACAGGCGGAAAAACAGAAGCCAGAGTTAGCATCAGTACAAGGCCATGCGTGCTTGGAATGATGAAGCTTTGGTGTACATGTATAGGAGTTACATCAACAATGACCACCCGAAGACCGAAGTGGAATTCAAGGCAGCAGTAGAAGAAAAGGCAACAGTGGGCAATCGAGTAGTGGTAACTATGCCTGAAGTGGAAATGGGCGGACTAGTAAGGCAGGCACCATAATGTTAAAATAAATCGTGCATACCTTGCTGGAGAGGAAGTTGTACTTGAATACTTACAATTCATTTTACTTTACCCATTCTGTGTATCCTCCACCTTCCCTGCTGCATCCTTATTCTAACCCCACCAGTCATCAGATCACCCGTCAAGGGGGCAGCTTTTTCATGAGAACGATAAGCCTTACCTTTAATATATGGCCACACAAAGCAGATAAAAATGAAAAATTGACTCAGAAAACCTACACAGTTTATTGGTGGCCCCTTTACTCTTTTTGTGGCCATTGTTCAGGTCCTCTTTAAATTAAACTCTTTCAAAGCAAATCTGCATCCCTAAGAAAATCTATATGCATACCTATATTCCTTGTGTCCTGTCCTGGGGATCCAGCAACCAGAACCTGGAACAAGCAAGGTATAAATTGGACTAGCAGCCAATAGCACGACAAGATTGGAACCAGGAACTAGTCCGCTCATTGGGTGCAGCACATATTATGATATCCCCTTCAGCTGTGCATAGCCTAAGAGCAAGTGCAGGGGATACAGAACTACTCTGTACAGCTAAAGGGAAGCTGAGGATCTCACAAGCTGCTGGAGTGATGATCTGCAGGTAGAATGGTAACAAATACAAAAGAACAAATTAAAAAATCAGGTATTGGTTTATTTAAAATCATGAGTATACATATATCATCTCTCAATAATCTTTTTTTAATTTTAGGTACTCATTCATTGAGCTTTGATAACACTTTCACAATTGTCACTTTAACTTCCCTGTTATTTAAAGTATAAATAAGAGGATTTAACATTGGAGACACGACAACATAAAATGTGGAGATATATTTCTCCTGATTCGATGAGTACTGGGACGAGGGTCCAAAATACATTATCATTCCAGTTCCGAAGAAAAAAGCCACCACTGAAATGTGGGACGAACAGGTGGAAAAGGCTTTTGATCTTCTCACGGAATGAACCTTTAATACAGAAGTTATAATACAAATATATGACACCATAATAAAAACAAAAGGGAGAAGAAGAGAAATAAAACTGGTAGAAAATATTACAGACTCACTTAGGTCAATATTATTGCATGACAATTTGATGACTGCCAAAACTTCGCACATAAAGTGATTAACTTGGTTTTTGTAGCAGAGAGGAAGAGGTATAATTAACGAAGGAAGAACGTATATCGTAAAGCTTGCTATAAACACAAGAGAAGTCAGCCAATAGCAAATACTCCATCTCATAAGAATTGGATAGTGAAGAGGACGGCAGATGGCTAGATATCGGTCATAGGCCATAAGAGCCAGCAGAAGACATTCAGTACCTCCCAAAAAGAGTATCAGATACAACTGGAGGGCACAACCCAGAATTGAAATTGTTGGGTGGGTGGACAGAAGGTTGGACAGAAACTTTGGCACAGCAATTGAAGAATAGGATAAGTCCAAAAAGGATAAAATGCAGAGGAAAAAAAACATTGGTGTGTGTAGGCGGGGGTTAAAAATAATAACACATAATATCAAACAATTTGCGTCAAATGTTATGAGATATATGACAAGAAACAGGAAAAACAGTGCCAGGTTAATCTTTGAATTCTTGCTAAACCCCAGCAGAATAAATTCATATTTAATAGTCTGGTTGTCTCTGTCCATTATGCAGTTCCCTGTAAGAATCTAACTGGCTAAGTAATAAAGAAAATAGAATTTTAGAAAAAGATAAACAAAATAGTGAAATAATGCTAAGTAGTGCACCCAAAGAATATATATTTGTTTAAACTCGATAGAGTATGGGTGGTGCTGAGCCTTGACTATATAAACAAATATAGTCCAAATATATGAGAAAAAAGTATAGTTTTTATCTTAAATTAGTTAGGGTATTACATTGGTGCCTAAAAAGAGCCTTCTTTCCTCTTGTTTTTCTTACTGTTCAATAAATAAACAAAGCAAGAGATATTTAAAGTTTTCTGTATTTAGGAATTTTTTGTGACCAATGGTTACTGAGAAGAAATTTTGAAACATTGGTATGAAAAAGGGTTTCGATGGGCTTTTGGCTGGTAAAATGCTGGTTGGGATGAGGTCAATTGCCAAGTACACAAATGCAGAAATGCACATATCAATTATTCTGATTTATCTTAGAAGGATTATAAACTGCTGTCAAACTGATGGTATTGACATGAACACTAAGCCTGTTGGCACAGACACTATTATTATGATTATGTTTTATATATTTTTATGAAATGTGTACACCTAAATTTTTTTTTATATTCTTTAGGAAACAAAATGTGTTTATTTTTAGGACTTTTCGGGCAGTTTGCTGTTCTGGAACATTCAGGCGTGTGCTAAGACAATGCCAAGGAGGAAAGATATCAGCAACTATTGCTGTCAAATAATTTAAGGGTTATTTCCAAACAACTTGATGTCTATCATTCTACAGTGAGAAAGATTATTCACTAAATGGAAAATTTTCAAGTTGTCAATATTCCCAACACCATGAGAGCAAACACCTCAACACAAATGCAGCATATCAACTGTCAAGCATGGTGATGGAGAAATGATGAGTTGGGCTTGATAGCAGCCACAGGACCTGAGCACCTTGCAGTCATTAAGTCAACTGCATACTTTTTATACCAAAGTAATCTGGAGTCAGATGTGAGGCCATCTGCGGGGCAGCTAAAGATTGATCAAATTCAGGTCATGCAATAGGGCAATAATCCCAAGCATGGCAGAAAATGTCTGGAAAAACAAAGAAACAAGGTATTCCAATGGCCCGGTCAAAGTTGAGACCTCAACCCATTGAAAATGCAATGCCAGGACTTTAAGAGAGCTGTGAATAAATGAATGCCTACAACCTCAATGAACTGAAGCAATTTTGTGGCCAAAATGTTTCCATAATTATATAAATGATTGATAAAGTCATACAGAAAGTGATGAGGTTATTAAACTATTATGATGCATTTACCCAAAGGGTGGACAAAGTATAAACTTAACTCTCCCAAAACTCTCACACTAAATAAATAACCCATTATTTCTTACTGCATTCAGGAATTAGGCATTTTGAATCTGGAAAAAAGAGGCCCAACACCAAATACCTAAAGTTATCTCTTGGCTCTCCAATAAAATTCAACTCTGGATAATTGGGAGGTTATGTCTTACTTCTCTTTTAAAGTTCAACTCTGGACAATGGAAAGGTTAGCTTTGGCTTCTCAATTAAAGTCCAATTCTGGATAACTTTTTGTCCTCTAAATAAACTAGCACCCTATTAGATGCCCAAAATAGAGGAAGAAGCAGAGGTTGTAATTCTCTTGCAGTATTAGTGTTTCAAGGCAAAATGCCGTCAGACTTCTAGGCCAAAGACTAAACATATTCTAGGACTACTGGACCCTCCAAAATTTAGGGAATGTCACCATGGGGCCATTAACTCATGGTCCAAAGCGGGACATTTGATGTTGTCATATCTGATCTACTGTCTACACCATGTATGAATCTCCACCTTCAGAAAAATGTGGAATATGAAGATAACTTTGCAGGTCAAATGATCAATAGGAAAAGGAATAGGAAAATATAAAACCTTAAATTATATAGTATAAATTCTTGGTAGCAAGTTGAACAGCAAACAGACACTATTGGGCGTTCTTTTTTTAAAATAAAACAGGAGGTTTTATTAAATGCTTTTGGACTAAGCAATTATTTTATATAAGTCATGAAAATTTAGTATAAAAACTCAGAATAAATAGTAAAATAGTAAAAAAAAACTTTTTACCTGTTTTGGACCAAACCTTTTACACTTTTGCAGGGTTTTTTTGAATAAAATTAATACATCTTTATGGCACAAAATGACATGTTCTAGCACTCTGATATACTGATGAGTATTGTGGAGGAAATACATTTATACACATGATGGTTACTAATTTTATTGGCTTCAATTAAACATTTAGAAATTCCTGAGGGTAATTATTTCAGATGCACTAATAAACAAGAAATCATAAGAATATAATGTACAATGATCTGCAATTGAAAGGTTACATATTTAAAAAAATTATTTGTAGCTTGGGAATACACATTTAATACATAAAATAAAATACTTATAAAAATAATAATAATTAAATAAAATAAAAACTAATATTAAAATAAAAGATAATAATAATATTATCTTAATATTAAATAAGCAAATAAGTGAAAAAAATCTTCCTCCTAAAACCCAGAGATTTAAGGTCAAAACAAATAAAGATCTTGATGCCTATGAAAAACTATTTTTGTTTTCTTTTTACAGCAGATTGGGCATCATTATGAGGGTTTTTATGATCCAAAGGATTTGTGTCCATTAAGAAATGATACCAGCAAGTGTTGGCTAATTAACTTTGCTTTGGTGGGAGAGGTGAGGAAGTCAAAAGATCATTAACATAAGCAGCGGGAGAGAAAACTGAGTGACTGACTGAACTTTAGTTACTTACCAATAAGTAATAAACCTCTATATTAGGCCCTATCCTATGAAAGAATGATGGAAAATAGGGTCCTTGCTTACCATAATTTTCCTTTCCTGGTTCCTAAACATGACAATTAACCTATAGTAGTGGCCCCACCCCTTTAACAACCTTTAAGACCTGTGACATCTAAATAAATAAATGTTTTCTCAAACAGGATACCCTCACTCTCTTAACTGTGGCAGGGCAGAGAATCTTTCAGTCCCAAGTCCCATTCAACGCACACATACAAATGAAGACACAGAGGTATATGGTCCAAATGGCCCTACAGTTGTTTATTTCTTGTAAAACGTCAAATAACAAGAATAACAGTACAATAGGAACTAAAAAGATAGTCCATTACTCTTATTCATCAGGTTGTAGATGTTTGAAGGGATTACCCAATCCACCGTTAACACACATGGGATCTGCATCTCTATTAATACTGCTGGTACCCAGCCACAATACTACCACCTCAGGAATTATTATTGATTCTCAGCAGACTGTCCCAGCAAACAACTTCCAAATACCTTGCTCCACCTCTTAGGATATCCCATACCACACATGCTATGTTCTAACCACAATATTAAATACCAACACACTGGCCTTGAGGATCTGAAACTACTAACCCCAGGCCATACTGACTTATCCTTGAACCCTAATAGAATGGAAGGTGGGAAACTTGTCCTGGTCACCCCACCTTCCTCTTCACCCAAACCTATATAGCCTTAGAAACCACATTCTCCTCTGGCCCTTTACTCTCTTTACCCACACCCATCTGCTCTACCTTCCCTACCCCCCCATCATGTGGGCCTTTTGCCCAGCTCCCTCACCTCACCAGCTTCAGGCTCAACTTTAATAGTAATAATATTTGGGGGTGGGTGATGCATGCTACCAGGAAAGGAAAATTATAATAATAATTGTTTTTTTCTGGGGACAACACGGTAGCATACCTGTGATAAATATTAACTAACATGGGAGGGAGTAATGCATAAAGTAGGTTTATTAAGCCCTTAACGAGACCAAGGAGGTGTCACCACCATTCTGTTTTCAAATTCTTTAGTAGCCCTAGCTGAAGTGTCTATGTTATATGAAGACATTGTTTTGTGGAAAGATAACCAGGTAGTATATTGTAGGAAAATCTAAGAAGGATGAAAAGGCTCTATAAAGAACTAAAGGACCCTATAGCCCTAATGTAGGCCCAAATAGCCCTTCAAAAGTCTGGTTCACGCAAAATAAAACTAAATTATCCCTGAATGTTGGAAACACCATATGTGGCAGCCAGAGACCACTTTAAGTAAAAACCCCTAGAAGGGCTGCTGAATGACTCCGGGAAGAACACGAAGTAAGGCTTCCTGCACCCCAAGACCTGCGGAAAACATTTAGAGGTATCAGTAGCCCCGAGGGTAATGAGTAAGCTGCTATGTTAGCCCCAGGAAAATATTTTTCTTTAAAGTGCAAAATAGGTGTAAGTGGTGGAGGACATAGGGAAACAACTCATATTCCCAATGTAATAATACTAGTTAGCAAAAAAAAAAAGACCCTATAAAGATTGATACACTCCATTTTCAAATACATGGCCCCTGATTCATCAATAAAATCCGCGCTCGCTGGAAGCGCGAAAGTACGCGCGGCCAGCGGTCGCGGTTTACCGCGGTCCGGACTCGAGTGTGCTCGTACACGCGCCTCCTCACTGCCAGCCGGATTCCTGCCTTCATAATAATGAGCAAAAGGAGGCGCGAATCTGCCAATTAAGGCGATTAGATTTCAGCTGCGCGATTAAGGAGGATCTGTTAAGCTCAATGGTGAGATCATAGCAATTTTTTTTTTAGGGCTATGGGTAATGTGTGTGCCATTAGAAAGAATGATTTTTTAGGGGAACAGTGACTTTTAATGCAAGATCGCCAGTGTAAAGCTGCCGGAGATGCGCGGCTCCGGCCGCGAGCTTTTCAGTTGCTGAATAGCGCGATCGCGCACGATTCCGGATCGCTAATACGAATGCGCGAGCGATCATCCGATTCTGCTTGATGAATCAGGGGCATGGTGTCTGGCGAGCACTGGTGCCTTACAGTCTATTTGTGGCTATTGACTTTGCAGTGCATATACCATCATGCCAAATAAGAAATTTAAAAGTAACATGTTGAAATAAATGTATTTTTTTTTATAAATTCTTAACATTTGCTTCAAATCTATTTCATGCATTATGTTTAGATACAGATACAGCTAATATGCATATGTTTTACAAGTAAATGAAATAACCTGTGTGTACCCAATGCACTTTCAGTCACCTAGTGCGCAAATAATTTTTGTTTTTAATTTTCTCTGTGCAGCTTTGACTTCTTTATTGTTTAGACTGTAAATGATTGGGTTCAAGGTTGGACATATAACATGAGAAAATAAAGATAAGTATTTTCCCTGGTGTACAGAGTACTCAGTTGAGGGCCCAAAGTACATATTAATGGCTGTTCCATAGTAGAAAGCCACCACAGTGATGTGAGACGTGCACGTTGAAAAAGCTTTAGACCTTCCTGTAGAGTGAATCTTCAATATACTAAAGAGAATACATATGTAAGATATTATAATAAACATAAAAGGAAGAAGAAGAGCAACGAAACAAGTCAGGAACATAATAATTTTACTGGAGTCGATACTGGCACAGGCCAAACGTATGACGGCTAGAACTTCACACATGAAATGATTGACCTGGTTGGGATTACATAGGACCACTGGCACAAAAAGAGGTGGAATAATTAAAATGATAAAACTCAAAATCCATACAAAGGCAGTCAACTCGTAACATAAACTCCACCTCATTAAAATTGGATAACGTAGAGGGCAGCAGATGGCAGCATATCGGTCATAAGCCATGAGGGCAAGGAGCAAAGACTCCGTACCAGACAATAGAAGTATGGTAAAGCATTGAAGGTTACAAGCACCAATTGAAATTGGATTTTTAAAGGAAATTAGGTCAGAAAGCATCCGGGGAACAACAGTTGTTGAAATACATAAGTCAAGACTAGCTAAAATACAAAGAAAAAAGTACATTGGAGTGTGCAAATGGGGACTGATGAGAACAACACAAAATATAAGAACATTCCCCATAAAAGTTATAAGATAGATCCCCAAGAAAAGGGCAAAGAGTGCTCTGTTTATCTTCAGATCCCTTGAAAACCCTATCAGAAATAGTTCTGTTGCCAGTGTTTTGTTCTTGGAATCCATCAAATCAAACCCTTCAAAAAAAAGTTTTAAAGAGTTAAAAAATTAGTATATAAAAGATTTTAATTGCACATTACAGACACATGACTCAAAATAAAACTCCAACAATTAAAACTTTTCAGAAAATTGTGGAGACTAGGGATGAGCAAAAAATGCCTCTGGCATTCTCATGAAAATTTCCTTGAATTTCCTGATGGGTCGGCGAAATTTTGGCGAACCAATTTGACCCATTGGAAGTTCCAGGAAATTATTACAGGAGGATTCCCAGGGCTGCATGAATGAATGGGAATCCTCCTGTGTGCGATCCCTGGGCACTAGACGTTAAATGGGGACAAGTCTCCCCATTCAAAACCTCTAGTGCTCTCTAATTGGCCGAGGAAAGAAAAATCCTGATGATACTTGAGCGTCCCCTAGTGCCGGGGATCCGTTAGTGCCCTGGCTGCATTTATTGATCAGCACAGCCTGTGGGACATTTTTTTTTCTTCTTGGAAAACATTTTTTTTAGGAAAATTCGATCTCAATCTGTGAATTTACACCGGCGGTTCCCGCTTACAATTTCAGTAAGCAAGTATGGCCGAATTCGCCACAAGATCAAGTTTAAAAATCTCGCTCGCTCATCCCTAGTGGAGACCTGACCATCACACATATTAATGGACATTTCTTTCCAAAACCATGGACAATAACATGTATATATCCTTTTTGGCAGCTATACCAAGCTCTTCCAATTGTTCCACAAAACTTTGAAGTGAGTCTGTGGAAATGTATGCCCATTTAGCCAAAAGATCCTTAGTGGGGCCAGGTACTGAGGTTGGGCAACATGATTTGACCAATAAAAAACCAACCAACCTATTCCACAGGAGTTCATAACAGTGGGGTCATTGGGGTCATTGATTCAGAAAGCATTAAAAGCAGAGGATCAGAATACCAAGCAGGCAAGAAGAATTTTTCAGAACCAAGTCATCAACGGGGGCCTAATGTAATATCTCAGTGATAGGTCCATTCCAAACAATCCCTAGGAAATGATTGGGCTTTGGGTAAAAGTTGGGCCCAGAAAAATACAAAAAGTACAATGTCAGCCCGGAGAGTACATGGTGGCTGGACCAGAAGATTTGTTGTCAAAGGAGTTTTTTTACTGGTCGTCTCTGTCCATGGGCCAACATTGTGAGTCTGCAGAGTTGTATAAGTTACAAGGCAAATAATGGAAAAGCCACTAGTGGAATGGGGTATAAGAAGATCAACATTGCTAGTGTGGAATTGTCTATTCTACAATCATCCTATAATATATAAGGTCTAGAACTTCTTCACCTGGTATTCTACCTTCTACATACAGTCATGAAGAAGGGTACCTTTTCAACCCCTGGAGTACATTGGATTTCTGTGTTAGATTGTTTCTCACCTTCATACATGGAGTGGATTCTCTGTTATCTGTCTTATCAGTACTCAGTACTCATCAGTCTCCTTCAGGAAGCTCAAAGCATTCCCTCATTATCATCTTCCCAAGTGTTAAGAAGGAAAAATGTATATGTGAGGGGCAACACAGTGTGCGGTAACAGATAAAAACAAGCATGAAAAGATATATTTTGACATAATCCATATGCCAGCAAGTCTAGAAAGTTTGTATTGGCCACAGATGATGCCCAGAAAGTAAACTAGATAATGGCATTGCTGTGAACATTTATTGAAACCAATGCAATACTATGCTGCTCTATTTTGATGATTCATATATTGATTATTTATCTGAAATTTATCATTTCATTTATCTGAAATGTCCATTTTTTGGTCAGTTGAGTGCAGCAAACTTCTCATCATTTTTCATGTATTTTTCATGAATTTTGTGTCTATTGGCCATTAAAAAGCACATCCACGAATTTACATTGGCCTAGTTTTGGCTGGTTGAGGTTGATTGGAACAGTTTTTTTGCCATATAAATAATTGATATCAGGTGGATATCATTTGGTAGTTGACATTAATGTATGGCTACCCCTTTAAACTTGTACCCTTATAGAACATATGCACTTACCATGAAGACATAAGTCTGACAGCTGTACAACTTCTATCAAAACAAACCCTTGTTTGGCAAATATAAATCTGAAATAATAGTGCTATGTAAAAATATCTCATACTTCTCAGCTTTTGCACTGATTTTTTATTAATGAGAAATACGGAAGGCTTATATAGAGAACACCAAACTCCTGAGAGTAATTACTGATAGGTATACAACTAAACATATTTCTTGGTAGCAAATAAGGTGTAAATGGTGTGGGTGATAATTAATAATTTTCATTGTCTTATTTTGTAATTAGTACTCAAGGGAAAAGAAAAAAAAAGCAAAATATTAGAAAAGGTTTTGTTTCATCTTCTGTCTTGCCCCAGAATATCATACCATCATATCATATCCTTTTGTTATGGATGAACAAATGTGTCTGGGTTCAGTTTTACAGTTTTTTACAAATTTTGCTCTACAGTTTTGGATGTTTTACAGCTACTAAGTAATCTATTGTCAAACAAAAGGCACATAAAGGGGGGCATTCCCAAAGGTTATGGTCCGATGGTAGAAAAAAAAGTATTCCCCAGCATCTTTATATCACAATGACCACATGGCTGCAGTGAGCCCACCATTTTATACAAAGAAGTTGAGACATCTTTTCCTTCACAATATTGGCTCTTGTGAATCACTTGATAAAGGAAAAGGTTTTGAATTCTGTTCTTCCTTCTAAGTGGAAAACCTACAAACTTTTTGAACATGAATTTCATGAATTTTGCAAGCCCTGAGGATTTGCCAAGTACTCAGCACCAGCTCAGCACTCTTTACCACTTGATTGCAACAAAATCAAACCCCATCCTTACTTATTAATTATAAAATAACATCAGATGATATCAATATTTTATCACAATATTAATGAATATTACATCATTTTTGGGGTGCCATCACTGATTTTAGTACTGTCCTAAAAGGAATATGTATAAATGTTTCAAAGTATTTTTTAAAATGTGAATGATGTAAGTACATTGAATAGATTTACCAAGAAAATGGGATGAGCAGTATGGGGTCAAACAGGTGAAAAGCAAAGAAAGACCCCAGACCATAGAATAAAATTTATACTAGGAAAAAATGTAGTTTGCTTACCCATGCTGTCTTTATTCTGGTCTAGTAGGGTCATTACAAAGGTGTGTAGGTAGTAAAGGATTCCCTTAAGATGAGTAGAAAACATAGTACGCGCCAATCCTTATATGGGCAATAGGTTAAAATAAATCCAGTTCCAAGTTACCATGAAGGTAAGCATTGGTGAAATCAATAAAGAGGGTTTTTTTGTAGGCAAATAATACAGAGATTATTTATAAAAGCACAAATTAGCTAAAGAAAAAGAACAAAATAATGATGTTGCAAACCAGACAGGATCACATAGCTTAGAAAGAGGGTAGGTCTCAGTATCCAATGTGTTTCCATCTTCAGGGGAAAATGAGATGAAGGTAGCACATGACATGTCCAAAGGAATGAAAGATGTGGATGGATTGCTAGGTTGGAGAAAAGTTAGAAATGTGCCATAGATGTGTCATGAGGCTTGGTCCCCTAAGGGGATAGAATTGAATGAGATGGGTATGATCCATTTGGGCTGTATGGATTCATAATGTGGCTTGGTCATTAGTCATTAGTAAAAGCAGAGTGGGATTGCTTACTAAACTTGTGAGCTGGGAAAAACATGTGAACAGCAGAGGCTCTGTGTTTCTCCGGGTTTAGCAATGCTTACCTTTATGGTAAATTGTAACAAGATTTATTTTAATCTAGTAGGGCCTTTGATTGATGGAGCTGGAGACGGAAATCTGGAAACTGCTGTGCTCTATGTCTGTGCTTGGAGCCTGGAAATTGTGAAGAGCTCTTTGGGAAACCTTGAAACTGCCGTGCTGTGTGGATGGGCTGGGATTCTTGAGAACTACTGTACTGTGAAGCAGTGTAGGGAGACTAAAAACCGTCTTGCTGTGTAGCAGTATTTGAGCACCACATCTTGACAGTTTTCATGATCCTAGCACAGCCAAATAACAAGGCAGTTTCCAGGCTTCTCTCATAACTCCACATTACAACAGTTAAAAAGCTAACTTGAACAGCCATACTGCATGGTTCTTAAATCCTCCAAAAACAATACATAGCAATATAATAAATCCTAAATAAAAACATCTAATAATACCACACTCTAAATTAATACATCCCATAGTAACATATCCCTTAATTAAATATAAGAACGTATCCCATAATATTATATCTAGTTTTAACACATATCATAGTAATACACATTATAGAAGATGGCGCCGGAAGGTTGCTGAGAGTTAGTACTTTGTGTGCCCTCTCCGTGTTCTACCCTCTCAGACCCGATATTCATCTAACTGGCTAGCAAATGATGGGGCAGAAGCAGTCTAAGGAAGGCTCCGCTAGGAATCCAGTAGTAAGATCTATAAGATCTTTTATGGAAGCGGATTCAAACCTGCCAGCGGGAAGTCATAACATGTGCTATCCTCCCGCAACATTACAGAGCCCACGCAGCAAATAGTCCCAGGGCTCCAGAAACACACAGCCAGTGTCCTTTGCTTCAACCAGCATGATGGAGCTGGATCTGTCCTCCCCTGGGTTATTGACTGGGTATGTCCATGCCTTACCCTCTAAAGATGACCTTTCCTCTATGTTTGTGGACATGAAAAATTATCTCAAAACGGAGGTGGCCTCTCTACGCACTGATCTTTCTCACACCCTGACCAGGGTAGAGGAGGTGGAAAATAGGTTGGATTCCCAGGAAAAGGCCATAAGGGATCTCTAAGATGCCCAGCAAAGGTCAGTTAAGATTCATAGAGACATTTTTTAGGAGATTTCAGTTAGGAGATGCTGACAATAGGGGCAGTAGAAATAATCTCAGAATTAGGGGCTTGCCTGAAGTTATAGGGCCTAATTAGCTGGAGTCTAAAATAAGAGGCTTATTTAATAAGATATTGGGCCTTTCACCTACAATCCTTCTACGGTTCAAGTACACAGGGTCCCTGGAGCAAAGGCAGCTCCTTTGGATTCTTACCGGGACATTATATGCCGTGTACATTATTTTTGTGATAAAACTATTATCCAGGAAAAGCCTAAGACCTCCTCCTTGCTAGATTTTGATGGGGCAGCCATCACTATCTACCCAGACTTGGCGAAAGCTGGATTGGCGTAGGGTGTTACAATACCGCTGGGGATTCCTTGCTTGTTTGACTTTGGCTAGAAAAGATGGTTGTTCCTCTATACTCCGTTTTCCAGAGGACTTGGAGTCTTTTTGTGTTACCTTAGGAATGCAAAAGCCTTCCTTTCCAGGATGGCAGGAGGTGTACTATAATGGATCTATATTACTGCAACAAGCATCATGGCAAAGAAACCAAAGCAAGAGACCCCGCCAATCTATGGGGCTACCACTTCTCCCCTGTAAAGAGCCTGATGTCTTTTTAAAGATGATGGCCTTATCATATTTTGTATTGTGTTTTGTTTTTTTGAGTTGTTTGTAAGAGTTTTTTATTTCTATCATAGCCTGCTGGTATAGATGTTATGAGTCTATTATTGGAACTGAGAGAGTAGAATGTTATATGCTCCAGCTACTGCGATATCTGATGGCAAGTTTTTCAGTCATGTTTCCCCCAGCTTTATTGCTGAGGGCCTATGCTGTTTTATACTCAGTTTTTCAGTATTTTCTGCAATTGTTTTGCCCAATACACTGGAAATTGTGCTTTTGGTTTCTTTTTTTATGAAATTATGGTTTGTAAATTGTTACTTTTTTGTTTGTGTTTGCCAATTGAAAGAAATGTCTTATTACTACTGCAGAATGCGCAAAGGTCATTGAATAATTGTACTATATTTCAGATCATGTTCTATGTCTAACAGGTCCACAATCTTGGTCCCCTACAATGTGAAAGGACTTCACATCAAATTTATAGGGAGCTTCACTCCCTTGGGGAGATATTATTTTCTATCAAGATACACATCTCTTCTTTTTTTATCATGTTAGACTATCTTCCAGATATTATCCTCAATGGTATTTTGGCTTTTCGAAGTCTTGGAGATCAAGGGTAGTGGCTATTGGCTTCCGCAGAGGTGACTGGTTTGAGATGGCCGATTCCAATTCTGATTTAGATGGAAGGTTCTTATTCCTTAAAGGAATATCTACTCTATTTACTCTCCTAATAAGAATCAAATACAATTCCTTCTTGGCACCTTACACAAATTGAGGAGGTTTCAGGAGGGGTTATTAGTTATGGCGGGTGATTTTAATGTAGTTTTGGAACCCCTGCTGGACACCTCCTCTGGTAAAACTTATCTTCCAATTAGACAGCTCTGCAAGCTAAAGAAATTATTACATAATATGAAAATTGAAAAATGTGTGGCAGGTTTTACATTCAGGTGATAAAGATATTACTTTTTATTCCCTGGTACATGACTCTTTTTCTCGTATAGATATGATTAACAGACTTAAAGATGCCGAGATAGCTCCCCACACTATATCAGATCACGCTGCAGTGAAGATTTCAATGCTTTTGGGTCCCCCCCAACCCTTTTAGGTGGCGCCTAAATGATTCTCTGTTGCAGGGAAAGAGATAGATGCCGAGATTGCTAGGGATTTGCTCAATTTCCTTAGGAAAAACATGTCTGACAATACGGCACCTGCTTATGTCTGGGAGCCCCATAAGGCCACCATTAGAGGTAAACTTATGGCTTTAGGAGCTGGCAGGAAAAGGGAGAATAGGCGTAGATGTGAGGAGCTGTTTGCCCAGATTTCTCAGTTAGAAGAAGCTCACTTAGGATAATGAAAGTGGCCTCATATATTTCTAAGAAAAAGAAGAAATCTGCTACCTTAGTTAATTTTCCAGAGGAGATGGCTGCATTTTTTAAAGATCTATACCAAGATCTCTATCAAGTGCCTGAAAATGAATCTTATGAAACCCTGGCTGTTAGGATGGAAAAAAATAATTTTTACCTTGATAGAGCTAAATTGCCTAGATTACCCCAGGAAAAACCCATGGAGATAGAATGTGATGTTACGGAGAGTGAGTTGAGCAGGGTCATTAAGTCTTCACCTCTAGGCAAAACCCATGGCCAGATGTTTTTTCTTTAAAATACTACAAGCAATATCAAGACATATTACTTCCTTATGTAATTATGTTAATGCATTGACAGGAGGGAGATCTTTATGTGAAGATACTTTGAGGGCTCACATTTCAGTGCTACATAAACCAGGGAAAGACTCCACTCTCTGTTCTAGTTTTCGTACAATTTCTCTACTCAATGTGGACATAAAATTTTATGCAAAGGTGTTAACTATGAGATTATAGGATATTATCCCTTCCTGGGTACATCTGGATCAATCAGGGTTTATACTTGGCAGAAAGGTGAGAGACAATTCCATGCGGGTCCTCTCCTTGGTTCAATATGTTCGTAAGCACAGCCAACCCACCCTTCTTTTTTGTACGGATGCGGAGAAAGCTTTTGATCGGGTGGACTGGCTGTACTTGTCTATGACTCTGGAACATTTGGGCCTTGGTCCTAAGATGCTCAAATGGATTATGTCCCTTTACTCACGTCCTACTGCTTGGGTATGTGTACGTTGTCAGCTATTTTTTGCCTCTATAATTGCCACTAGGCAGGAGTGCCCTCTGTCACCCTTGCTTTTTGCCTTGTAAGTGGAACCATTTTTGAATATAGTGCGTCTAAATACAAATGTGCATGGTGTTGAAATCATATATATGGAGCATAAATTGGCAGCATATGCTGACGATATACTCTTCTTTAAACAACAATCAGACATCTCTCTTCCTAACTTGTTGGCAGAGTTCACAGAATTTGGTTATCCTTCTAATTCTAAGATTAATATATCCAAATTTGTGATTTTAAATGTAAATGTCCCATGATTAGTAACGCAGAGACTGAGAGATAATTTTCCTTTTGCATGCCGCCCTATGGCCCTATGGCATTTCCTTTTGCATGGCCCTATGGCATTTAATTATTTAGGTATTGAAATCAGGACCTCTCTGACAGGGTTATATTCAGCAAATTATGTTCTTTTGTTGAATGTTTTTAGACAAGATCTTCATAAATGGAAACAACAACACCTCTCCTGGATAGGAAAAGTCAATGTACTAAAAATAAGTGTTCTTCCTAGAGTAATGTTTATTTTCCAAATGCTACCTATACAGCTCCCATCCTCTTTTTGCAAATGCCTTAATAAAATGGTTACATCATTTTTTTTGGTACCCTTCGAGAGCCAGGATCACTTGGAAAATACTCTTTCGTCCTAAAGCTGAGGAAGGCTTGTGATTACTAGATTTTAAACAAAAATGTAAGGCTATTATCTTAAATCGGTTCTCAAATGGAAGTATGATAGATTCTCTAAGGGCTGGGTAATGTTAGAATCAGACCTTTGTACAACTAATTAAAGTACAATTTTTGGGTTGCTAAAAACAATTTAGAGCCCTAGGTCCGGATACATCACCTCTTACTATTATTACTCTTCGGTGTTGGGATGTACTTCATAGACAACAGGGGAGGCAATATAACTCCCCCTTACTTACTATCACTGGACACTCTTATTTTGTCCCAGGACTCCAGTCATCTTCTTTATTGGGTCAGCAATCTGATTCTACTCTATTATTACATCAACTGATGGTTGAAGATGTGGTTTCCCTCTTAATACAACTTGTGCCTATTGAGAGGCTTAAGCCATCGCATTATTGGCAGTATTTACAATTATGTAATTTTGTACTGTCTCTGCCATGCCCTATACGTACTCGTTCGGAGCTTACTCTCTTAGAAGATATACTGAAAAGCAACGATAGGCCTACTTAAACTGTGTCTTTGTTATATAAATATTTATTTACTCTCAATGCTCCTGAATTCCCTGAGTACTTGGCTAAGTGGGAAATTGAATTAAACAGTACTCTCTCTGAACTCCAGGAAAAGGTTATTCTGAGCCTAGTTTTCAAGACATTTCAAGACAAGTGCTATGATACGTGAAAACAAATTTTAAACAGATGGTACTATGCTCCTATGCACTTACATTGAATGCCTTCCCAAGAATCTCCGGATTGTTGGAGAGGATAATGGCAGCAGGGTACATTGTCGCATATATGGTGGCACTGCCCTGTGATTGTGAACTACTGGAAAAAGATTATACAGAAGGTTGAAGTGTTCTTGAGAGTCACCTTGGAGCTTGCTCCTTGGTGTATCCTTTTTTACTGTACTGAACTCCCCCAGGGCAGGTACAGGTGCTCTCTGATACCCTTCCTTCCTAATGCAGCCAAAGCACAAATACCTCGGTTTTGGAGGGACTCTAGAGAACGAGGTGGAAGAGGTTTGCAGGATGGAGGAGGGATATCATGATTTCCAAGATATGTCTTCAAAGTTTAATGCCACTTGGGCCCCTTGGATGTTATTTAAGAGTAGTACTCATTAGCTTAGTATCATTAGTCAGGATTAGTTATAGGGTTGGCGTATTGTGGCCATACCTGGGCATGTTTTATTAGTTATAGTATGTTCTAAGCTTTTTTTTTATCAGTGTGTATTCTGCAGATAAATGTTTGTTAATGTGCTTTTGTATATATTGTTTGCACAAGGATGTGAAGTAATTGCACTTAAAAGAATAAATGTAATAAAAGAATTTGAAAGATTTCTTTCTTCCCTTAAATGTCACTTTTATTATATGGATACTGTTTATTTAACACATTGGATTTGAGTTATTTTGCACAAAATATTGATATTTTCACTAAAAAAAAAAAATAGCAAAATAATGAATCCAATAGTTCTATATTCTATTTTGATGCATCGCATAATGCAATTAATTAAATTTAACATGTCAAAGAGTGGTAACACCTTAGGCCATCAGTCTTTTTTCTATGTCTATATGTGGCTATTGACGTTTTAATAATTCTTCGCATTTTATTGATGTCTATTTCAAGCATTCATTTATTCATGGATCCATAATAAATGCATATATTTTAAAAATGAATAACTAAACCCTTCTGTACCCAACACACTTTCAGTCACTAAGTAGTCAATAGATTTTTTTTAAATTTTCTCTGTGCAGCTTTGACTTCTTTATTGTTTAGACTGTAAATGATTGGGTTCAAGGCTGGACATATAACATGAGAAAATAAAGATAAGTATTTTCCCTGGTGTACAGAGTACTCAGTTGAGGGTCCAAAGTACATAATAATGGCTGTTCCATAGGATAAAGCCACCACGGTAATGTGAGATGTGCATGTTTGAAAAGCTTTAGACCTTCTTGTAGAGTGAACCTTCAATATACTAAAGATAATACATATATATGATATTATAATAAACATAAAAGGAAGAAGAAGAGCAACAAAACAAGTGAGAAACATGACAATTTTGCTTGAGTCAATACTGTCACAAGCCAAACGTATGACGGCTAGAACTTCACACATAAAATGGTTGACCTGGTTGGGATTACATAGGACCACTGGCACAAAAAGAGGTGGAATAATGAATATGATAAAACTCATGATCCATACAAAGGCAGTCAACTGGTAACATAAACTCCACCTCATTAAAATTGGATAACGTAGAGGGCAGCAGATGGCAGCATATCGGTCATAGGCCATGAGGGCAAGGAGCAAAGACTCTGTACCAGACAATAAAAGAATGATAAAGCATTGAAGGTTACAAGCACCAATTGAAATAGTATTTTTAAAGGAAATTAGGTCAGAAAGCATCCGGGGAACAACAGTTGTTGAATTACACAAGTCAAGAATAGCTAATATGCAAAGAAAAAAGTACATTGGAGTGTGCAAATGGGAACTGATGAGAACAACACAAAATATAAGAACATTCCCCAGTAGGGTTGCAAGATATATGGCCAAGAAAAGGGCAAAGAGTGCTCTGTTTATCTTCAGATCTCTTGAAAACCCTATCAGAAATAGTTCTGTTGCCAGTGTCTTGTTCTTGGAATCCATCAAATGAAACCCTTAAAATCATATATTTTTGCTACAATTTGGGGAGTATATAAAGGATTTTATTTGCACTTTAGAGGCACATGGCTCAAATCTAAAATTTACGAAAGTTCAAACGTTTATGGAGACTTGACTATCACACATATTAATGAGCATTCCTTTCCAAAACCATTGACAGTTCCATATATATATATATATATATATACCCTTTTTTACAGCTATACCAATCTTCTCTTCTCTTACAAAGTGGTTATTAAGTCTTTGAAGTGTTTTTCTGGGAATTTATGACCATTAAACCAGACGATCTTTTTGGGGGATAAAGTAGTGAACTTTGACAAAGTGACTTGACCAGTATTCAACCATCCAACCTATCCCAGAAAAGTTCATAACAGTTGAAGACAGTGCCCTGTGCAGGCAACTTAAGTTTCTCTACTCAAGATACATCAGGTCACCCGTAAAATAACTTTTAGACATCTGAGAATCCCTGCTGAAGTAAATAAATTGGAATGATGCCCCTCACATTAATGGTCCATGTTTAGAATGTCCTTCTTATCATGGTGGATTAAACTCAATCGTTATAGACAGGTGAAACGTGAATTGGCACAATCTTTTAATGTTAGACCCCTAACTAACTACACATCAAATGGGACAATAGTCATTCAAAGTTCAAAGAACCTCTGGTAACCTCGAGAGCAGTGTTTTTTAAACTTATATGGCCAAAAGTTTGTGGAAAGCTGATCATCACCTTTATATTTATGGATATTCCTTTCCAAAAGCCTGGACATTAGCATGTATTGACTCTTTTCTGCAACTATAATAACCTCCACTTCTTTGAGAAATTGATTCTTAAGACTTTGGGGTGTGTGTGTGGGAATTTATGCCCATTAAGCTAAATGCTCTTTTGAGGGATGAAGTACTGAACATTGACAAGGTGACTTGACTAATATTCAACCATCCAATCAACCAGAAAAGTTTATGTTAGAGTTTAAGTCAGTTCCCTGCGCAGGCAACTTGAGTTTCTCTGTTTAAAATCCATCAGATCACCCATAAAATAATTTTTAGATCTCAGAGAACACCTGCTAAAGTAAGTAAATTGGAAATATGCCTCTCACATTAATGGCATATGTTTAGACTGTCCCTCTTACCGTGGTGGATAAAACTCCATCGTTACAGACAGTTAAAAAGGCATTTGGGTCAGGCTTTTGGCATTAGACCCCTAACTATGCACACAACATCAATTGGGAGAACAGTCATTCAAAGTTCAAGTAACCCCTAGTAACCTCTAGAGCAGAGTTTCTCAACCGAATATGGCCAAATGTTTGTGAAATCCATACCATCACACATACATTTATGGACAGTTCTTTCCAAAACCCTTGGATATTAGCATGTATATACCCTTTTCTGTAGCTATACCACCCTTCACTTGAAATTGGTTCCTAAGACTTTGGAGTGTGGTGGGTAAAAATTTCTGGCCATTTAACCATAGAATCTTTTGTAGGGTCAGGTACTGAAGTTGGGCAGGAAGACTTGACCAGTATCCAATGATCCAACCTATCCCAAAGAAGGTTATAACAGGTAAGGTCAGGGCCATGTGCAGGAAACTTGAGTTTACACAAAATCCATCAGATAACCCCTAATAAAAAATGTCCCTCATAATTATGGTCAATGCTTAGATAGTCCCTCTTACCGTGGTAGATCAAATGGGAGAACAGTCATGAGAAAACCCCTGGTAACCTCTTGAGCAATATTTCTCAATCCAATATAGCCAAAAGTTTGAAGAGACCTGACCAAGTTATCAACAGTAGCTTAAAATAATATCTCAGTGTCCATCCAAAATACCATTAAGGAATAGTAAAATAAATAGTCATTAGGTAGAGTCTGGAAGAATACTGTCACTCCACTGCAAGGTCAGCTTGGAGAGTACATGGGGCTGGACCAGTAGATGTGTTGTCAAAAGGAGTTTTTTTAACTGGTCGCCTCTGTTAATGGGCCAACATAAGCAATGTGCACGGTAGTATAAGAACAAGAGAGATAATAGAAGAGCCACTAGTGGAATGAGGTTAAAAGATTACCAGTGCTGGTGTTGAATTTATTCTATAATCATCCTATAATATATAAGGTCCAAAACTTCTTCACCTGGGATTCCATCTTGTACATACAGTCCTGAAGGAAGGGTACGTTTCTAACCCCTGAAGTACATTGGATTTCTGTGTTACAAGTAACTTTTTTTTTGGACCTCATACATGGAGTGGACCTTCTGTTATCTGTCTTGTTCTCATCAGAACCCTGCAGGCAGATCAAAGTATTTCCCTCATTGCCCTCTTCCCAAATTTTATTAAGCCAATATTTATAGGTGAGAGCCAACACCATGTATGGTCACAGATAAAAAAGGCACAAAGAGATACATCCATGTGCCAATAAGTCTAGAAGGCAGGCAGTGACCACAATTTATGCCTGGAAAGAAAAAGCAGGTGAAGGCATTGCTGTGAACATTAATTGTCATGCTGCTTTATGCTGATGAATCATATACCAATTAAACATTTATCTGGAATTCCCATTTTTGGCCAGTTGAGTTCAGCACACTCTGTACCCTGCACTTACAGACTAAAGTATAAGGGCAGAGAGTGCTTCCATACTACCAGCAGCAAAAAGTAGGGCTCCCCAGCATTTTTTATAAAACACTTTTCTATTGGTCATAAGATAGCACACCCTCTAATTTACGTTGGCCTAGTTTTGGCTAGTTAGGTTGATTGGAACAGTTGTTAAGCCAGAGGAATAAGTGATATCAGGTAAATATTAATTAGGTGGTAAATGTCAATGTATGACAATCTTTACACTTATACCCCACCTGATACATATGCACTTACCATGAAGACATATATCTGACAGCTGTACAACTTCAATCAAATCAAAACCTTGTTTGGCATATTCTAATTATTAAATGTTTTTGCTTTTTTGTATTGGTAATAAAAATCAGAGACATAATATGGCATGTAGAAAATATCTCTCACTTTTCAGCTGGCATCCACTTATGCATAGACCTTTTATAGACGAGAAACGTGCAAGTCTGATATAGAGAACACAAAACTCCCTGTGGTAATTACTGATATACTACCAAACATATTTCTTGGGAGAAAATGAGGAATGTAAAAGCTGTGGATGATTATTAGTATATTTTCATTGTATAATTTTCTAATTTGCACTCAAGGGAAGATGCAAGCAAAAATATTACAAATGGTTTTGTTTTGTCTTGTGTCTTGCCCAAGAATACCATATCATGATAGCATATATTATAGTCTATTGTTAAGGATAAGCAAATGTGCCCAGCTCCAGCTCAGCACCACCTCTACTGGGTACCAACAAACACGAAACTTATCCTTACCTATTATATATAAAATAGAATTAAGTCATATTAATAATTTATCACAATATTAATTAATATTTTACCTGCAGAATATTTCATGCATCTACATTCTCTTTTGGGGTTCCAAATCTATCACCTGGCAGGTATAAAAACTCACATGATTTAAAAATGTTCCAATGTATTTTTTTAAATGTGAACAGTAAAGGTACATTAATGTGATTTACAAGGAAAATGTGATGCGCAATATGGACCCAAACAAAGGGAAAAAAAACTAGAGACTTTGGATCATAGAATTTATAATTAGAAAAAATTTAGTTTGCCATTTTTATTCTGGTCTGGAAGGTTTAAAAACTTGATTGATCAATGGAGCTTGTGACGGGAGCCTGAAAACCGCTGTGGTGCATAGCCTGGAAACAGTCAGATGTACAACTCTCTGGAAATCCTTAAAAATGATGTAAGCCTGGAAAGCGCTGTGCTGGGAGTCTAGAAATTGTCATACTGGAAAGTGAGGAAAGCCTGGAAACTGTCATGCGGTGTAGTGGTGAGGAAAGCCTGGAAACTGTCATGCTGTGTAGCTGCGAAAAAAGCCTGAAAACTTTCATGCTGGAAAGTGAGAAAAGCCCAGAAATTGTCATGCTGTGTAGCTGTGAGGAAAGCCTGGAAACTGTATGGCTGGGATGCCTGAAAACTGTTTTACTGTAAAAAAAAGTGCGGGGAGACGAAAAATTGTCATGTCGTGGAGCTGTGGAAAAAACGTGGGTGAATTGGAAAGTTAAACAAAGTATTTAAAATATCTATTTAAAATAAATTAATAATAAACTCCCAGTGCAGCCACACAGCACAGCGGTTTCAAAGCTTTCCCAAAAGCTAAACTGCATACACTACAATACATCTCATAATATTATATACTATAATAAAATATCCAATTTTACCCACTATAGTTATATCTCATAAAATGTTATGCAGCGGATATAAAAAATGTACACACTCCTGTTAAAATGCCAGTGATGTAAATAAAAAATTAAACCACAAATTAATTTTACCACCTTTAATGGGACCTTTAACCTGTACAATTCAACTTAAAAAAAAAACAAAAAACAAATGTGTTAGGGGACAAAATTTACAAAAATACAAATTTATAAAAGTACATTACACTGGTTGTATATGTGTACACACTTTACACTTTATAAAAACTTAAAACTTTATACATTGTTGAAGCAGCTTTTAATAAATTGCAGCGTTCAGTCTTCGTGGGTCGGAGTCTATCACCCTGGAACATCTTAACTTGACAACTGCTCCTCACAAATGCACTCCAAATATGTCATATTGTGAGGGCATCTCCTGAGCACAGCCCCTTTCAGGTCACGACCCAGATTTTCTAATGAGTTTAGATATGGGCTCTGGCTGGGCCATTCCAAAACCTAAACTTTTCTTTAGGTAAGGATATTCTATTGTCAATTTGGATGTATGCTTGGGGTTATTGTTGTGCTGAAGGTGAAATGCGTTTTCACTTTCAGCTTTGTAGCAAATGCCTCCCTCCAGTTTGGTTAAAGCCCCCATTTAAGCCAAAGAAAAGTAACCCCAAATGTTGCACCAAATATATGTTTTGAATTTGTAGCCAAAACATTCACCCTGTCTCATTAGAAAATAACACATTTTATTTGTAGACTTGTATATTTTTTTAGTAAATTTTAGCTGGCCCTGGATATTTTTCTTTGTAAGTAAAAGCTTCTGTCTTGCAATTTTCCCATAGTAAAGCATGTAATGTATTTTTTATATGATATTTTACAATGGAATGTATTATTAGAAGATGTATCATTATTGAATGTATTATGTTATATGATATGTGATACATTATTATTGGATATATTCTCATGGCAATTAATAATATGGGATGTTTTAGTATATTGTATATTTTAATGGAATGTGTTATTTTGGGAAGTATTATATTGAGATGTGTATTTATAGGAAGTATTATTATGGTTTGTATTATTATAGGATATTTTATTATGGCATATGGCTTCTGGATTCCATACAAGCTCCCTATTTGCACCCTCTCAGATAGTCATGTTGTGGGGAAAAGGACTCCTCCCTCAATGATGACCCTGCCCCATCCTCTTTAATAAAAAATAAAGTGTGGGGTGCTCAAGACTTTACAATGCTTAAAAACTTCCTTAAATAGGAAAAGAATCTACATGCATGTGTACCGCTCTATTAGCCCTCTAAAATCTGGCTTTTCCAAACAGGACCAAAACCAGATTCTTGCTTTGGGAATGGCTTTTTCTCCTTAATGTGACTCACATGTTATGAGAGTCTGCTGCTGGGTAGCCTTTTAGATACTGGAACAAGGAGGCCCAGATTTTTGCCTCTCACCTCGCATAGTACCACTTACATTTTCTCAGAAAGGGTTAACAAAACTTTCTAGAAATAAACACACCACACAAGCACATAAAAAAGATCTTTTTTTCCTTCTGTTAGTAAGACCTACTTTTGTGGCATCCAGCGATCTGTAAAATGTCCCACAACAGCCTGTGTGATTCCTGCACTGGGTGCGTCAGATCCCCCTCTGAACTACTTTATTTCCTGCACAGCTGTTCATCTCTTTGACAGTAACAATAAATATGTTCAATGATGGTTTTACCCCAGACAATTTTCTCCTCTTGATTTTAATATGTGTGTTGATGTATAGTTAACTGTTGTTCCAAAAATTTCTCAGCAGGGTTTTTTATGTATAATTTTGGACATTTAACCATAAATGAGAACTTTTAGGTATTCATAACTCTACATTTGTTTTGTGTTTCCATAATCAATTCATATTCATGTTAGGTCACTGCAGAGGACAAGAGAGCACTCTTTGCGTCTGGAGGAAAAGAAATTTAGGCTCCGGATAAGGAAGGGATCCTTCACTGTAAGGTCTGTGAAAATGTGGAATAGGCTCCTTTTAGGAATTCATTTCAGCAAGTTTGATATATTGCTTTAAGAAAAAGCTGGATTCTTTTTCAGAAGCACAGAATTTACCTGGGTATTGATGTTTTAAAGTCAAGACAACAGAGACTGTTGATCCAGGACATCTAAATGCCTTTGGACCAGACTATATGAGGGGTTTTTGCCTTTCTTTGAATCAACTATGTCTACATGGTTTTATCTGGGCTATGTTTATTTCCCAAGTGGTTGAACTTAATGCAATGTTAGGGCTACAACCCCTGGCAGGTGATTACTTGGGGAGCGGAGTCTAAATGTATCTCGCTTTTCACCAGAGCATCCCGCTAGAGATGATGGGTTCGTGACCCTGGTGGCTACTGGCTACTTTGCTGCAGACACCAGTTTGCAGACCCCAATCTCTTCCCACCAGGGGCAAGCGGAACACAGTGCTTCAGTTTAGGGTCAGCCAAGATCAAATACAGAGTAGGATGTCAGTAAGCAGAGGTCTAGGCAGAAACACAGGTCAGGGCAGGTGGCAGACAATCATAGTTCAGGAATCCAAAGAGACACAAAATAGAGTTTTATTGAGCAAGTCTAAGGCAGCAAGGCTGTGGATCCAACAACCAGAGTCTGGAACAAAAGTAGAAATAGGTATAAGTAGAATTAGCAGCCAATAGCAGGACAAGATTGGAACCATAAGCTTGCCGGCTCATTGGCTCCTTTACATACTCCGAAATCCCCTTCAGCTGTGCACAGACTCAGAGTAAATGCTGGGGTGTTAAGAAAAGTACATATTTGTATGGCTAAAAGAAGGCTGAGGATGCTGCAGGTGGAGTGGTAACACTGGCTTGTATTTTTTCAACCTAACTATGTAACTATGATTTTCCAACATCTTATTTGTTTTGGAGAATCTCAACATTTGGATTACAGGTTGCTCTAGTTGTATATTTCTAATACCTTCTATATGACAACTGAAACATAATTGAGGGTTTTCTTAGTGTGTCCTTTACCTCTTTGTTGTTTAGACTGTAAATGATGGGGTTCAGTGCTGGGCATATAATATACGAAAACATAGATAGATATTTCCCTTGGTTGGTAGCATATTGAGTTGAAGGCCCAAAGTACATGAGCATTGAGGTGCCATAGAATAAAACCACCACCATTAAATGTGAGGTGCAAGTAGAAAAGGCTTTGGATCTTCCTGTAGAATGAATCTTCAAGACTGATGATATAATACATATATAGGAAACAATTACAAGCATAAAGGGGAGGAAAAAAGCAATGAAACAAGTAATTGTCATCAAAATTTTACTTAAGTAGATGCTATCACAGGCCAACTGAATGATGGCAAGAAGTTCACATATGAAATGGTTGATTTGGTTGGGATTACAGAGAGCCAAGGGTGCTGAAAGAGGAAGAATGACATAAAAAAAGAAACTCTTCATCCACACAAAGGCAGTGAGTTCATAACACATACTCCATCTCATCCTGATTGGATAATGGAGAGGATGACAGATTGCCAGGTATCGATCATAAGCCATGAGGGCGAGGAGCAGAGACTCGGTACCTCCTAAAAGGATGACAACATAGAATTGAACTGTGCAAGCCATGATTGAAATAATCTTATGGGCCGACAGAAGATCATAGAGCAGTCTGGGTACGATGGAGGTTGAAATGCACAAGTCTAAAAAGGATAAAAAGCAAAGGAAAAAGTACATAGGGGTGTGTAACTTTGGGTTGATTAAGATGACGGAGAAAATAAGACTATTACCCAAAAGAGCTACTAGATAAATAGCCAAAAACAGGGCAAAAAGCATTTTGTTTGTCCTCGCATTTGTAGAAAATCCCAGCAAAACAAATTCTGTTACAAGGGTACGGTTGGTATGCAATAACATGGTCTTTTAAAATAAAACAAAAAATGTTATAATATTAGAAATATTTATTATAAATTGTGGTATCAAAACAAGATTACAGCAATGGCCCACTATAACAAGTTCTTTCAGCTTACATCTCCTTCTTTAGAAATGTAAAACTCAAAATGTATATATACAGGTAAATGCGGCCATATTGTTTCTTTTTAAATAAATGTATTATACATTTTAGTATGCATATGCTCAAATATAAACCAAGGTATTTATTTTTACCTATAAGTAAACAAATTGGAAAATATAAGAAAATGCTTTGGTCTGAGTCTAAACTGGAGTTTAAACAATAAAACATCACAGTAATCAATAGAAATGGCAATAAAATGAATTTGAATAAATACATCCAAAATATGTTAATTTAAAAAATTTATTTAAAAGGGGAAAAAATAAAATGACATGTGTTTATCTGTTTTCCCCTTTTTAGAGGTTAAAGTATTGGTGTGCAGGTAAAGTCGTGCTATTTATTTTTCCTTATTTACCGACTAATGAGTAACACTTACTCCGTAATCCCCGATGAGTAGATTTTAGAACTGATACTTCCTGAATTAAAAAGAGAAAATGGATGGAAGTTAGGATCATATAAACTTGCCAAGGAAAGAGAATGATTATGGCAACAGTGAATCCAGTTAAAATGAATTCAAATTCACAGATATTTTCTCTTCATCCATTGATGTAAATCTCAGTTTCCTGTTTGTAGGGCACCATTTATGGATGACAAAGAAAATCCCCAAATAATAGGGTGCCCCTGGCGTCTAATTATGGTGTCACAAATGTAAACCACAAATATACCGTATATAGCTATGATTGCACAAAAACAAATCAAATTGTTGCATTTCTCCTGAGCTGTATTATAGATGAAAACATAATGAAATATTATTTCATAATGCAAGTCACAAAGCCAATGGAGAAAAAGAAACCCAACGCCTTTTAGGTGTTAGTATATTTGACTAGTTTTTGTTTTGAAAAAAATAATAAATATTCCTGATTATTTGGAAAAAAAATGTTGTCTCCTTCTCTCTAATTCCAGTGTTATGTACTGGCTGTGCTGAGTGAGAACCAGACCCCTCTGTCCTTCATATAGGCTTAGGCTATGTACACACATCAGATGATTCGGACAAGAATCTGGTTTGGGAGTATTCACCAGAGGTCTAGGTTTTAACTGAGGGGGAGAACGACTCCTGGTTCTACGGATGGCTTTTTCTAGATGGTGTTCCCGGATCCTCCGGTCAACAGAGATGGACTGCTGTATCGCAAGATCCAGCGTGGATGGAGAAGGGAGACCCAACAGCAGGTCTTTGACTTGATCGCTGAGGCCTTGACGATAGCGATGGAGTAGAGCTGCGTCTCCCCAACGGGTACAGGTGTCCCAGCGCCGAAATTCTGCTGCATATTCTTCCATGGGACGTCTCCCCTGAGCAAGGTATTCCAAATTTACCTCCGGTGTCTGGTTCAGGTCTGGGTCATCTTAAATCACCCCCATGACAGCAAAGAAGTCAGTGACTGAACTGAAAACAGGATCATCTGAAGGCAAATTGAATGTCCATCTCTGCGGCTCACACTTCAGGAGGGAGATGACCGCTCCAATGGGTTGGCGTGTTATCCCCGAGGCAATAGGGCGAAGTTGGAAATACAGAAGACAGGAGTCCCGGAACTTGGGGAAGTCCTCTCTGTTACCTGAAAATTTCTCTGGTAAAGGAATCTGGGGCACTGGCACAGCTGGACTGGATACATTTGGACCCGAGTCTTGCCCTGGGAGCGACCGTAATTCACCTGCCATTTCCAGGAGGCGCTCACAAACCTTTGAGGGGTGACCAGTGGGAGCCCCTAATGCAAGCTCCTGTAGGCCCCGCTGGATTTCTTCCATTAGGGCTGGGTGGTGTGTGAGTGGCCCGCTATACTGTAATGCGCCCTGGCACACAAACCACAACCAACTCCAGATATCCTTTTATCATGTTTTATTATTGTGATAAAACACAACAAGGGTTAAGTCCAAATAACCAAAGTACAGGAGGGTGAGGCAAAGGCAGGTCAGGAACAATCCAAGGTCAGGGCAGGCAGCAGACAAGAATGGTCATTAACAATCCGAGGTCAGGGCAGGCAGCGTTCAGGCAAGAGTCAGGTTCAGACCAAGTCACTATGGAAATGACAAACGAGATTAGCATAAACCAACACAAGGACACACCCGAGCACACTGTGTTCACAGAGGCTTATAGCGGGCAATGGGAGCAGGTGTGCGCTAATAAATTGCTATCACCTCACCATTGAGTTTAACATCTCCTCCTGAATCGCCTTAATTGGGGTATTCAAGATCTTTGCTCATTTTTGCAGGAAACCGGCAGGCGTGTTCACTAGAACTCGGCCCTGAATTGTGGGAATAGAACTTGTCAACCGGTGTGTTTTTACGCACTTCGAGCATACGCACATTTTGTTGATAAATCAGGCCCAGGGAGTGTCTAGCAGAGAATGTACTAACTAGTGACAAACAGGAGGGGGGGGTAAAAGCGGAACATACCAACTACAAATAAACAATGAAAACCAGGCTGCTGTCAGATAGGAGTTGGGGAATACAGTTTGCATGAGCTCACCAAAATTAGACCATACAATATTATAAAACTATTGTCTGGTCTGGTCAGTCCCTATTTCTGCTGATTTATTTGGATGTCAGTGTCTGAATTTGGCATCAACAACATGAAAGCATGGACCCACCATTCCTTGTATCGATAGCTCAGGCTGGTGGTGATAATGTAATGGTGTGAGAGATATTATCTTGGCACACTATGACCCCTCTGTACCTAATATACATCACTTACATACCACAGCCTACCTTAGGATTGTTGCTAAACATGTGGATCTCTTCATGAACTCTGTTTACTTATCCTCTAATGGCTACTTCCAGCAAAGCTATGGCCCTGATCTATTATAGCTCTCCAAGCCTGGAGAATATATACTTCCATCAGTGAAGCTCGGCGATCCAGTAAACCTGGAATGAATCTGGTCCAGGATTGAAAACACTTACTTTTAAGAAATCCATTCCAAGTTTGCGGGATCACCCAGTTTCACTGATGAAAGTGTATCTTCTCCAGCCTTCTCTCTCCGTCTTTTTTTCTTCTAATTTTATGATTGCTGGTATGGTATGGGGCGATAAAAGAAATTTTATGTACCTGTCTACAACTGTTCAACCTTTGTTCCTGCAAGAACATGCAAACTCTAAAATGTTTTTTCTAAGATTCAGAATGGTGACAGAAATGAGATTTTGTAACACATCACTTAGGTGAATAAGCACACGCACAGTAAAATGAAATGTTTGGTGGGATTTAGGGGAGTGACAGAAATGTCTTTTTATAACACATTACATAGATAAAACCTCCTGTGTACAACTGTACAGAGTTTGTTACTGCGAAAATGAGCACCTTCTCTGCAGCATGCTGCAACGTATTACCATGGGTTATACTACACTGCATTTACAAAGGAATTTAGTACAAATTTAGCAATGCATGGTAATGTTAAACTGCATTGGTATGCTACCATGCATTGCCATTCTCTGAAAGTGTGTACCTCAGTTCAATAATTGCAACAACTTTGAGAAGAGCCTGCAAGGGTTCAAGGGACATGTGACCTTGATGCATAAGGCCCCCTGAGTAATCTGTGATGTGTGATGTGTTTATTTCAATCAATTTTTAATACATTAGTTTTAAATGACTTGATAACATCAGTCTTTTGTCAATAAAGGTCCGTACGCAAGTAATAGAATATTAAATCTCGTCAATTTCAATCACATCATTGCAACGCATTTCACAGATAGGGTGTTCTGCTTACGTCAGTCTGAGTCTGTCCATTCAACACTTTATAGGCTATTAATATCTCTTATATGTCAAGCTAAATAATTTATGTATTGCTTCCTTTACCTCTTTGTTATTTAAACTGTAAATGATGGGGTTCAGTGCTGGGCATATAGTATAAGAAAACAAGGATAAATATTTTCCCTGGTTGGTAGAGTATTGAGTTGAAGGGCCAAATTACATAAGCATTGAGGTCCCATAGGACAAAACCACCACTGTGATATGTGAAGTGCAAGTAGAAAAAGCTTTAGACCTTCCCGTAGACTGAAGCTTCAATACTGATGATATAATACATACATATGACACTATAACAAACATAAAAGGAAGGAAAAGAGCAATGAAACAAGTAATTAACATGACAAGTTCACTGAGAAAGATACTTTCACAAGCCAGCTGAATGACAGCTAGAACTTCACACATGAAATGGTTTATGTGGTTGGGATTACACAGAGCCATGGGCATGAAGAGCGGTGGAATAATAAAGATAATAAAGCTTATGATCCATAAAAAGGCGGTGAGGCGATAACAAATACTCAATCTCATCTGAATCGGATAGTGGAGAGGATGGGAGATGGCCAAAAATCGATCATAAGCCATGAGGGCGAGGAGAAGAGACTCCGTACCTCCTAAATATAGTATGCTAAAGAACTGTATTGTACAATTACCAATAGAAATGACCTTATGGGCAGTCAAAAGGTCGTAAAGCAGTCGTGGCATGGCAGATGTTGAAATACATAAATCCACAATAGACAAAATGCAAAGGAAAAAATACATGGGGATCTGTAGCTGGGGATTTCTTAGAATTATGCAAAGTATAAGGCAATTCCCAAAAACAGCAACAAGATAAAAGAACAAAAACATGACAAACAGACCCCTATTTGTCCTGAAATCTTTAGAAAATCCGAGCAGAACAAACTCCGTTACCAGGGTACGATTGGTATAATATGGCATGGTCTTTAATGCAGTCTAAAAGAAAAGAACAAATATAATTCAAGTAATTTAAATTTCTTACAAACTTGCAAAAATGAATTACCCTTTATTATCATTAACAGTGACTTTAGAAAGTATTGAGACTCCTTCACATTTTTCAGTTTTTTTTTGTATTTTTCTCACTAATCTACACTCAGTTACCCCATAATGACAAAGTGAAAACACAATTTTAGACAATACATCCACTATACACCAAAATACGAGACTTTTAGGGCATTGTTGAAAAATTTAGACAATTTTAGACAATTTTGTAAAGAAAATTAAATCTCAAATTTAAAGTAGTCAGACTCAAGTGCCTCCCACCTTGACTGGAGTCCACCCGTGGTAAATGAAATTGAATGGACATGATTTGGGAAGGCTCACACCACTCTATATAAAGCCTCATAGCTGACAATGCAAAAGCCAAGCTGTAAGGTCAAAGGAAAGAACTGCAGAGCTCAGAGACAGGATTATTACAAAGCGCAGATCTGGGGAAGGGTACAAAAAATTCTGTTAAAAATTCTCAAATTGATAAAGTTTGGCATAACCAGGACTCTTCCAAGAGCTGGTTGCCAGATCAAACTGAACAATCAAAAAAGAAGGGCCTTAGTGAGGGAGGTCACCAAGAACCGGTGGTCAATCTGACTGGGCTCCAGAGATCCTGTGTAGGAATGGGACTAAATTCTAGTAAGAAAGTCATAACCGTAGCCCTCTACTGCTTTGGGCTTTATGGCAGAGTGGCTAGATGGAAGCAAAACACATGACAGCCCACTTGGAATCTAAAAAGAAAAGAACGTGAAGGACTCTGACTCTAATTTGATAAAATGAAGATTTAAGTATTTGGCCTCGATTCAAAAAGTTATGTCTGGAGGAAACGAGGCACCACTCATCACCTGCCCAATCCCAACAGTGAAGCATGGTGCTGGCAGCATATTTCTGTGGGGTGTTTTTCAGCAACAGAGAGTTAAAGACTGGTCAGAGAATGAGGGGAAGTACAGATGTACACTATCTTTAATAAGTAAAACTGTTTCACATAGCCCAGGGCCTCAAATTGGGCCAAAAGGTCAACTTCCAACATGACAATACCCAAAACACACAGCGAAGACAACACAGGAGTGGCTTAGGGACAACTGTGCAAATGTCCTAGAGACTTGACTTAAACGCTATCAAATATCTAAGAAGAGAACTGAAAATTTAATGTAATGTGAGTTTAGAATAATGAGAAAAAAATAGAATTTAAACGATTGTAGCATCGGGCAGCAACACAACAAAATTAAAATACTGAAGGGGTCTGAATACTTTCTGAAGCCACGGTAAATATATAAAGCTGCATTATTAGTTAACATTTCATTATATATTGGGCTTCTTTAGATGTAAGCAGTGTAAGCACCTAATTTTTATTTTTAATTAAGCTCTCAGAAGTATAAATCCTTCCTTAGATAAAACGACTTCTATATGTACTTGGTTGGCGTATTTAGCTGTTTGCCAGAAGTTCTACCTTCAATTTTTGCTTCCGTTAAGCCAAAAAGAAGAGAGATTGTTGTCTTGGATATCTATGTCTCCTAGTGGTGTCCAAAAATATATAAAATTGCAAATTTGAATTTTTAAGATGATTTCAGTCAATGCTGATTTACATGAAAATGTAGTTGATGAAATACTCAGATGGAATCATATTTGGTTTGTGACTGGAATGGATAATCCTGGTGGATCTGAAAAAATGTTATTGCTAAAGGGTTGTCTTCAATTTACTGGTCATATAAATGCCACTTGGAGTGCCATATTTGAATATATTAGAGTTTAAATTTTGCACCAGTAGGTAAACCAAGATAAGGATAAGATAACCATCATATCCAGCTTCATCTCTGACAAACAAGAGTGGAAAAGTCCCATCTTCCCGTGGAACTAAAACAAGACAGTCCAAAAGATTTATTCAACACTTACTGGGTAAATTCTTCGTCCCAAATTAATGGCACGTTACAAAGCAACCGTTGTTATATTCTAGATGTGTACAGCATAATTAATTACAAGATCCCAATCTTTTCAATTAAAAGGTTTCAAAATTTACAGTCCAAAGTAGACATAACAACTGTTACAAGGGGTAAAGGGGGAGTTTACGTAATGCGATAAGAATGTTAAAAGTATTATATTTGTAATTGCTGGAACTGGAAAAATTGATATCTTTATGACGGGGATATATTGTTGATCTTTGCTTTTACAAGTATCATTTTTGTTAGCACCAATAAAGACCATAAAGCATCTATCAAAGGCTTCCTGAACAAAGACAATGATTGAATGCCCATGAGTGGATAAATGGGGGGCCTTATAACATTGTTATGTTTGACCCCCTGGTGGTATCTTTTGCCCAATTCTATTTATTAATAATGTCTTCTTCCTGGAAAGGAGCTGAGATGGAAGGTCCCAATCTCACACTGTGTAGTCTACAAACTCATCTCAGCCTGGGACAGAGGTGAACTTCTGCAGAAGACAATGAGGGACCAAGAATGGTATTGCTCTGGACTTGAAGATGGACGTGGTGATTAACTAATCATCAACAAGTGGACCCCCTCTATAAAGGCAGATGTTTTGGCAGTTTGTCAGTCTAGGAACATTCAGGTGTGTGTTAACACAATGCCAAGGAGGAAAGATATCAGCAATGATCTTAAAGAAGCAACTATTGCTACCCATTAATCAGTCTAATCATTTTACAATGAGATAGATTGAAGAATTGCAATGGTGTGGCAATGGCCCAGTCAAATTACAGACCTCAACCCAATGAAAATGCTATTCCCTTACCTTAAGAGAGCTGTTGATAAATCATTGCCTGCAAATCTCACTGAAGCAATATTTATAGAAGATTGGGCCAAAATTCCTCCAGATAAATGTGAGAGACGGATAAAGTCATACAGAATTGATTTTTTATTTTGGCTTCATTTTTAATAAATAAATAATGGCTGGTGGAATCTGTTGTGTGCAAAAATTTTAACAAGAAAAACAAAATCAAAAACATATTTCAAATATACTTTTGTGAGTAAAACCAAGAATATTTCTGTCCCATAATTTTGGCAGGGAACAGGAGATTTTGATGTCTGGGCATAATGTTCAAAAACATAATAAATAAATTGTACATCAATGGGAGGCAACAGTAGTCTATATTGCTGGGTGTCATACAACTAGTTCCATAGTTTTATTTTTTATAGTAACTTGGTATCTAGTTGGTCACCTTAATAAAATATGGACGGAGGATTCTTGACTTAGCCTAACTTTTTAGGTTCCCGGTCCTCTCCTATTCCTTGTCTTCCCCACATGTCATTTTTAGTGTATCTATGTTCTGGATACAATTGAATGCAGTTGCAGTGAGACTGGCCTCCTGAGCTTTGCTTGCCTGGAGGTGAAGGAGTAGGTCACTAGACTAAGGGATGATGTCTGGGTAAGTCTTAATGTCAGCTAGGTCCTTGTACATTCTATCCAGATATGAGGTCTAGATCCGTCATTATATGTATTTTAATGGGAACATACTTTTCAGATTATGTTTCAGGGAACATCTGTTTCTGAAGATTATTTTCAATGCATGTGTGTGATTGCCCTACCCCCTTTCCTTTTCCTGTCTTTGACTGTTTTGGTGGCAGAAGTGCAACCTACATAATATTAGGCAGTCAGGTTTCATGTATTGGATCATCAATGCATCCTTCCTTTTGAAATCAAAAATCCTCATATAATTCTTTTACTGTAAATTTGTAGAGTCTGTATTGCATGTTCTAAGTAGAAGTTGCACATATGGCCGGCATGTTGTATTCACCATCTACTATTGTGGACCATCCACTTTATATGCTTTGCCTTCCTTATCCAAAAAAATAGTTTTCCAATCATTGGGTCTGATTTATTATTGCTCCCCAACACTGGAAAAGAGAGACTATCTTGGGAAAAACTGTGTGATCCAGAAAACCTGGAATTAATTTCTTAAAAATCATTTGGTATTATCTAAACTTTTCGTAAATTTGGTCTGGATGCATAATAAAATTTGGTAATTGTACTAAATCCAGAACAGGTTTGCTGGATCACCCAGATTCTCCTATGAGTCTATATTTTCCAGTCTTGGATAGCTTTAAAATCAAAAGGCCAGAACTCCACCAAGAAGCTTTGGATGACAATAACACTCGTACCTTGTGAAAATGAACTACCAGCAGATGGCCATAGATATTTTTAAAGTTGGAAAATTTTCTCCTATATGTGTGCAAGCATGACTCTACTTTTATCAAAGAAAGGTTGAATTTTAGTGCACAACATCAATTTGGCCTGGTATTTTCTATGGTCTAATCTACCAGGTTGCCACTATATTGGAGAACAGGGCATTGTTACACTTCAAGCATATAGTCTAATCAACTCTTCGTCTATTTGGCACCTTAATCTCTTTTGTATTTGTATTTGTGTAGACCTTATTGGTATGACTTTTCTGTGGTCTTTACATGCCATGTCCAGGGCTCCATCTAACACACAAACATTGTGTGTGTTAGACCACCCGATATTTGGTCCACTTTGCTATGTGTCAAGTTTTTTTCTGGCTCACTTAACAGAAATTATCTTAAAAAGGGGAACATGTGACTTGAAACATATGCTGCTTTAATATATGGAATATGGAAACTTTGATGCTTAAATTTTGATTACTGATGAAAAAGCAAAAAATCTTTTTTGGCTTTTCGATGTGATATATTCTGTAGTATTTAGTATGTAGTGTTTGCATTTTCACAACCAGAGGTTTATAAATAGACATTAGGTAAATTTAATAAAGATATAAAAAATAGATTTTATTTTAAATCTTCTTAAACCTGCATTACATTTTAAAAACGAAAAGTTAGTGCTGAATTGCATGACAACCAGAACCCTTGAGCTGAAATACTTTTTTAACTTCTTGGTTCTTGAGACTATAAATAATTGGATTCAGCATTGGTATGACCAACTGCTAATTTGGGATTTCCAAGCAATATATTTTTAACTAATATTGTTAAGGCTTATTTAATTTACGCTGTACTAAATATAGTAAGGGAATATAAAATGTATACTTTGGCTGGACTATGGATATGTTACTAAATATCTAAATTATGGGGCTGATATGTTATATTAAAGTTCTCCAAGACTATCAGAAGATAGGCTATCATGGGGAAACTTGGGTGATCCAGCAATCCTGAAATGGATCTGGTCCAAAATTAAAAATATTTCCAACTAATAGGAAATTATTTTTAAGAAATCCATTCCAGGTTTGCTGGATAATATAGGTTCCCCCATAATAGTCTGTCTTTTCCAATCTTGGAGAGGTATAGTAAACTTAAAAGGGCACCACAATATGGTCCCTTTCAGACATGTGGTCAACCAAAGTGTCTGACAAACATTGTGTGATGGAGGGGGGGGGAAGGATTCAGGATCCGTTCCTCAATCCCTGCAATGCAAACTTAAGAAAGTGCAAACACTTTTACAAAGTTATTCCCACCACTCCAATTACCTGAATGGAAGCAGTTTAGAGTAAAGACACGCATGTGGTACAACACTGTGGTTTACACATCACCTGAAAAGGAGCCTGACTGACCTCAGTAGCTGCAGACATGGTGGAGCAATCAGTCCCTAAAGTCCCCATAAGAAGCACCAGTGATTAAAGGTGATATCAATGTTGTAATGATAATTACATTTTCAGGCTGGCAAGGGAGAAGAGGAACTCTTACTTTCCCTAGGTTCTTTGTTAGATGCCCTGGAGTTGCAAAGTAAAAGGATTCTGAAACTCAGGCCAGGTCCTTGAATGCAAAAAAAGAGGGTTTTCCAGCTATGATAAGTACAGCACAAATGATTTATTGATTGCACATTTTTTGGCAGGACATCCAAAATGTATTTCTATTCTCCATTTTATGAACAGACTTAGTGAGTCCATAATCCAAGAGGTGAAAGTCAAGCTAAAGGTCTCGCTATGCGTTTCACCCATGTTAGACTTCTTCAGGGGAGGATACAGATGCAGAGTCGAGTTTGCTGTATGGCAGCAAAAAGGCCAAAATATTACAATGAGCCATGTCTATTACAATGTATATATAATTTAATAATATGGTTACCCATTAAAGGAAAATAAGAAAAATGACAAATACATACAGTGATGGTTCTTAAGGGTATAGAGGTGTCAGAAATCGAACCTGGGGCTTCTGGAGTCACCTGAAGTTCTGGATAGCTCCGCTCCGGATCCCCTCGTTATTCATTGCCTAATACTCTTTTTGGATGAACTCTGAACTCCTGTGCTCCTCCCAGCTACTTCCTGTAAAATGGTTGTGTAGAGCTTCCTGTGTGCCAGATTATTGTCCTCCTGCCAATATCTTGAGTTTATTACTAAGGATCCTGTTTGCTCACTACCTGTGTACTGATCTTTGGCAGCTGATTTACCGACTACTCTTCTGATTACGCTTCTTGGATTATTTTGCTATCCTGTGAACCAAACCAGGCCGGCCTTCACTGTGAGCTTGCTTGCGGTTCCAGCCACAGGACTCTAAGCCTGACCCCTGATGCTGACAAGATGATTTATTGAGTGCAAAATAAGGAAATAGTGGGTTAATATGGGAGGATGGCAAGTTGCCAATCATTGTTGTTTAGGGCTGGGGGGATTACAAAGAATTATTTCTTATTACAGATTTATAGATGAATCAGGGTCATAGATAGAAATCACTGGGCCCCATCCACTAATGTCATCAGTTAGATTCAGAAAGGGAGGAAATAACAAAAAGCTTTATCTGCCAGATATCTTTATCTGTTGAGTCGCCACAGTGGAATTCATGCTCATGGAGGTCTGGATGGGGCTGGGAGGAGCAGGTGGGAAGGAGAAAATATATTTCCTCTGCACCTTTTCCATTATCCCTGTGGCCCCGAGGGACTTTCCCCTTCCTAAGGCCGTATAACAATGCTATGGCAATCCCTATGGCATTCGCATGAATTACTCCATAATGACAGCAGCTACCAAAATGATTGAAGGCTTGTTTTTACAGCATGTTCAAAATATGCAATTTCTATATGCTAAGGAACTTTCTAACTTCTACTAAGAGCTGGTTCAATAAAAGATGACTTTGTAAAATGTTAATACTTTGAAAGCAATGGGCTGAATTATTAAAGCTCCCCTGTACTGGAGTAAATAGACAATCATGGGGGAACCTGAGTGATCCAGCAGATTTAGAATGGTTCTGGTCCAGAGATGAAAACATTTTCCAACTGATAGCAAATACTTTTCCATACGTTTCTCTTTCCATGGAACCCCAGATGAGAATCCCTGTTCCGGTCTATCTGTACTACTCCTTTAGTCACATCCATAAAAACAACACAAAAAGGGACAGACCACTGTGTACTTACAATATCAATGCCCTAAACTACATTCCCAAACTTTGAACTATTGCTGGAATTCTTGTCCGCACTTCTCTTGCAGGTATCTCTGGAGACATGAGGTTTTCTCAAGAAATGGAATGTTCACATAAGGATGTTTCATCCATTAAAAGTTACTGATACATTTTTTTTGTACAATCCTTAGCACAATGCTTTTAGCAATGACATCATGTTTCTAATGTGACCCCAAACAAACATGCAACCCACGTGCTATAATTTACCTTTTCTGCTTCACTCTGAATTAATTATGTCATCAGGTAGATTCAGAAAGGAAGTGAGTAATGGAAAACTTTATCTGCCTTGTGTTTAACCATGGCAGCAATGAGTAGATGAGTTCCCATTGTGGGTTTCATTCTCTGGGTTGGGTTGGTGGAACTAATAGGAAGGGGAAATTATATTCATTCTGCACACCTTTTTCCCATCCCTGGAGACCCAAATTGGCTTCCCTCTTTTTACCAATTGGCCATATAACAATTGCTATAATGATCCCTATGTCCCTGACATGAATTACTCCATAGAGACAGCAGCTACAGAGATCATTGATAGCTCGATTTAAACTATTTTGCTTGCTTATTCAGATTATGCAATTAAATTAAATGTCCATGCACAGATCTGAACTCTTTAGCTTTAACTAGGGCCTGATCATAACTGACTTTTTTCCTCCTTCGCTCTACCCCCCCCCCCCCCCCATTGAGGCAATGGGACATTAATCCTAGTGACTACCAGGCTCTTTGATGCAAGCTGCTGCTTAGTTGTGGCCCCATGGTCATTCCATAGCAAAGTGGAACAATAGAGAAGGTAGGCTTCTGTGAAAAGACAGCCAGAGAGTCAAGTGTTATCAAGAAATGTATTATAGGCAGGCAGCTTCAGTATACAGTATGGAAGGTAAGAGGAGGCAATAGGCAAGACATTGTCAGTAAACAAACAAGACAAGGTCAAGGCATGGTATATCACTTCACTGTCCTATGTTTGTAATGTTTAGCAGATACCATCACCATTTTTCCATTTACCATGATGGGATCAGTGAATAGCACAATGGGCCAAAAGGAGCAGGCCAGGACAGTGTAAATGTGAACCATACGATTTAGTGGCCATTGGACTCCATCAGGCTCTGCTGGAGAATGAAGGATTGTGATTAAAAACACATGGAAGATTCTCCACTGGACAATATGGCATGATAAATGTAGCCTAATGTGTCAAATTGCATTAAATTACTACTTTCTGATACATTTTCCTATAAATACTTTGTGCTCTAACTAATTTTTTTCCATGGACGTTTACATGGGCAACACAAATAGATATACGGTAGTTTACTAAATCATACCTAATATTATTTCAGTTTGTTGCATTTCTGTACTGACATATTTTTTTTTTATTGATTTTAGTTACATTTTTATACAACAAAACAAAAACATACAGAACCCACAGTAAATCCAGTTTTACAATCACAAACGCTTTGTTCTGTAGTGTAAATTTAAAAAAATAAAATAAAATAAAGCAAAAACCATATATTGACAACAAATTGAACCTGTACAGCTGGGCCAAGATAGAAAATAAGACGGAGCCTACTGCGCCAGAGCCTTCAGCTCTCCCGACCCATGCTAGCCATTATCCAAGCCCCTTCCTTCCCCAGAACCATTCCCTCAAACCTAGCCAGTTTTCCAATTTATACCACTTAGATATCATTCCGTTCTCCCAGCATATTCTTATATTCAGACGATTCTTGGAACATTATCCAAGGCGCCCAGGTGTTCAGAAATCTCTCATTTCTTTTATGGATATTCAAGGTCAGGTCTTCCATTTTTTTATTCTCATTTACCCGTCGTATCCACATACCCAGTGAAGGACCCATCTGTTTTCACCACAAACCAGGTATGCGTGCCTTGGCCACATTAAACATAAATTTTTTACCACTGTCTTATTATTTACTTTCTGGGGCCATTTATTTAGATGAAGCAGAAAAAAGCCAGGGTCATTAGGAATTGATCTCACCAACATTTCTTGACATATCTTCCTGACCCCTTACCAGAATCCCGCTAGCCATTTACATGACCAAAAAATAAGTAACATTTCTCCCCGCATCTCCAACACATATCTGATTCAGTACAAAAAACAGAATGCAATTCATCTGGTGTCCAGTGTGTGAGAATTCTATATCCTTTTTCTTGAGAACTACTATGGATGGAACTTTTATGACAATATCGCAGTACTTGTTCTTTTTTTGTCCTGGGAGAAGCACATCTCCAACTTCCTTTCCCATCCCCGAAAGTAAGTAGGAGTATAACCTTTAGGCATCACATTAAGCATAGAATATATAGCTGACAAAGCATGTCTTAAGTTCATGTCACCATAAAACATTTTTTGTCAATCGTTAGTTGCCTACTATAGCCCGTATGTGCTTGCATTGATTTAAGAAAATGGGATTATTGTGCCACTTTCAAGTAGTCTATCTCATAGGGGAGAGAAGAGTTTTGTTAGTCCCTCTGTGTACGTCATTTCCCACCAGATATAAAATGCCTCTCTCTGGTTAGGCCTTTCTCCCTGAAAGTACTGAACCCCTCTATACAACAGTCAAGTTGAAAACCCCAGGTCATCCAATACCGGTTGCAAGGGGCTGGGATGGAGCGATATCTCCCTAGACTTAAAGTACTTCCCACAGATATTATTAGTGGCCCACAATGTGGGGTGAGCTCTGTCCAGATTTTATGGACCCAGGGTAATGGCTGAAGGGGCACCCTACTAAAGGCCTGCTCAGTCTGCACCCAATGTGCCTGGTTGGCACCCCAGGTAATCACTCTCACCAAATGTGGCACGGCATAATATAGATTCAGGTTCAGGATGCCAAGACCCCCTACAGTCTTGTGTGTAAAGAGCAATTGTCTATTCAGGCGAGGGCTCTTGTTTCCCCAGACAAATTTGAAAATTATAGTATGTAACTGGTTAAAATAATTCTGGGGAAGAGTTATAGGCAGGGTCTGGAATAAATAAAAAACTCTGGGCAGAAGATTAATTTTCACCACCTGTGTCATGCCAAACCCACTGTTCTTTGGTCATTGTCTGCAGGAACGGTGTAAAGATTAGATCTCAGGTCACACCATTAGATCATGCTGTGTTCTCATGTGAAGTGCGTAACAAACTTTTGCTATCTAAAACATTATTTAAATAGAACTAACCTTTTTAAAATATATGAATGGGCAAGACATTGAAGCAGAAAAGGACAGACAAAGACATTGCCCATTCTGCAATAAGCTTTCTGACTTGCCTGATTGCACAGTGGCTTACCCTGGTTTCCCCAGCAATTACTGGGACTTAATTACCACACCTGTATTATGTCCTCCTAGCTTGGTGTTTGTTTTGCAATTTACAAGAAGACACTGTGCCATTAGGGGGCACTACAGCTTGCACAGAAATGGTCTAAGCCCTGAGAAGGGCCAAGGCACAGAGTCGAAGCAGTAACCAGGTTTTCTCCAGAGCCTCTAGTGGTGGGGATGTTGTGCTGCTGGTTACTGCTAGGTTGCGGTCCTTGGCCACACAAAGGTGGGCAGGAAGATACACGGTACCAAAATCACAAAGCAGAAGCATAGTTGTGGAAAGCAGCTAGAGAGGTCAAGTCACAAGTCAGAAGTCAGTTACTAAGGATTTAAGAAATAGACACCAGTGCAACAGGTGTACAGGAACTTGCTAGCAAAGCTAGGGGCGCGGCACTAGTGGAGACACATTGCATGAATGCTGCGCTCTCCGTGTGAGCTAGCTGAAAAGCTAGTGTTGATTAAGAGGCTATTTTGTGACTGGCCAGCGGGATGGACAAAACTGATAAAGCTTTGGAGCGTTGGCATGCCCAAGGTCAGACTTGCCCGCATGTGCAGGAGAGAGGCGCCTGCGCTTTAGTGAGGAAGGAGTCAGTGTGACACCATGCACAAAAGACAGTTTTACAGCAAGTGATTATCATAAACAACTCAAAAAATAAGATACAGTGCTTGAGCCTATGAGGTTCATCATTGAAATAAAAAAGCTAATTAAAAAATGGATACCATGAATGTGTAGTGCCCTGGAGCAGGGAGTACATTGACATTTGGACATTTGTGGATATTTGCCTATTTTCCCTTTTTAAATTTAAACCTTCCTCCTTTATTTCACCTAAAAGGGTTAACTTGCACTGTTTAATACTGTATAATTGCATTTTATGTGTTGTAATATATATGTACATGGCTCTGTGGAAAGGGTTAATGAATACTGAGAGACTATGAGAGAAGCTGGTAATTTTCCACAGCTGCCATTGGGTTTAAAAAAGACCATGTTTTGGAGCGATCAGTTTGAACGTTCATCTATCGTGTGTACAATATCTGTGAACGATCGTGTCGTTATCTGTATGTACAGGATCGGTGCTATACGATCGTTCGCAGATATCGTGCGGGATTGTTCGTCGTTCGTTTACCAACGATAATAATTGGAAGTGTGTACGTAGCTTAAGTCTATACCAGACAGGAGCTGAAACAATGTATCTGTTTGTGCTGAGCTTCTCCACCCTCTAGAAGGTTCTAGTCTAGCAAAAACTGTAAATAAGGAGAGCAGTCAGAGCCCCTAGTGTGTTGCAGTTAGGGACCAATGCTTGACTCTGCCAGACTACTGAGTGACCAGAAGAAGATGCTGAGACGGGGATACGCTGCCACAGGCCCTGGATCACTAGCCTAGGACCAGGGTACCAGCCTTCTGAAGGGAAAGAGGGACAGCTAGTTTAGGCCTTTCCTCAGCATCAAACCCTTCTTTTGCCAGGGAGGGGACTGGAGAAGCCAGCGTAATGCCTGGCCTGTATTGTTTAGTACCTGAATTCTTCCAGTAAAAGAGCACCCTGGTTTACTGCAGATCCTGACTCTCCGAACGTATTTCCCATTGGGGTGCACCACGCCTTATCATGACTTCCTGAGAGCAGCAACACGTGGTGACACCTCGACGGTGTCCGGGGGACCCAGCCTAGCTTTGGGACACACCAAACCCGGCCACTACAAATGTATTTAAGCACACTAATTTATTGACATTTGAATTGATTGTTAATTTGAATGTTAGCAAAGATAGCCACATTGTGTGCCCTAGATTTAAACTCAAATTTAAAGTCAAAGTAAGTTTACAGAAACAAAACAGGTTGAACCAAAAGAGAAGTAGAAGCTAGAGTAGAAGCTGTTAATAAAATTCTTGTATGTCAAAACTGAATGCATTACTTTGATTGATTTTAATGTTTTCAAGCTTTGCCACTATAGTCTGCTGACGTGGCATATTTAAGAGATCAAACAGAACAAATCTATCGACGTTCACTTGATTTATTTATGGAAGATCATGCAAGACTACTTTTTTCTTCTTCAATTCATCCTTGACTTCGGTATTATTGAGGCTATAAATGATGGGGTTTAACATAGGACAAACAATATTATAAAATAAAGAGATATATTTCCCATGATCTATGGAGTAGGGAGAGGTGGCTCCAAAGTTTAGGATCATCGCTGTCCCATAGAATAAAACCACCACAGTAACATGGGAGGTGCATGTAGAAAAAGCTTTGGACCTCCTTGCTGAATGGATCTTTAACACAGAAGACAAAATACAAAAATATGTCCCGAGGATAAAGACAAAGGGCAGGAGAAAACTAAGAAAGCAAATTACCAGAATCATAAGTTCACTCGAGTAAAGGTGGTAACACGTCAGTTTGATGATGGCTAGAATCTCACACATGAAATGATTGATCTGGTTTGGATTGCAAAGAGGAACAGGAGACACAAGTGGGGGAAATACAAACATCATGAAACTACCTATCCACAGACAAACTGTAAGACAATAGCAAACGCTCCATCTCATCAGAATGCGGTAATGAAGAGGTCTGCAGATGGCAACATATCGGTCATAGGCCATGATCGCAAGAAGTAGACATTCGGTACCTACCATGAGAAGGATGATGTAGAATTGAACTGCACATGCACCAAGGGAGATTGATCTTCGAGAAGATAATAAATCTGACAATAATCTTGGAACAATCGTTGATGAGTTGCACAAGTCCACGAAGGATAAAATACAGAGGAAAAAATACATTGGGGTGTGTAGCTTGCTGCTGACAATAATGATGAATATTATAAGAACATTTCCAATGACAGTGATTAGGTAGATTAGTAACAAAATAACAAAAAGAGACGTATTAACCTTTCGATCCGTTGAAAATCCGAGAAGAATAACTTCTTTCAGTAGTGTGTGGTTTGTATGGTCCATGATCTACAAATTCAAGCCTTTCTGCCTAAATATGTTTGGGATTTGAGTTGAGTTTTGATTCCGTTTGTTTCAAAGTTTTGATTTCCGTTATGTTTGATTTGTTGAGTTTTGATTTCCAGTATGTCAAATTATGGACATTTTTGAGTTATGAATGGCCATTTTGCTCACATCACAATTTAGTTGGAAGTATGAACAGAAATTCAATCTGCCACTAATTCAATCCATATGTATTGAAGACTATAACTACCAACTTTTTGAGTTAATATCAAAGCTCCTAGACACAGTATTGTAACCATAATTGCATAGGAGGTTGAGGGTTGGGGATTGATGGACCCAAGACAACGTACCTCAAAAGAAAACAATAATGTAAGATTGTGCTTGGTTCTTCTGTAAATTAAAATAAAAATTATGTTTGAAATACATTCATTACATTCATTGTATTGTCATTCTCCTATTCATCTACTCGGTGATTCGTCCTATTATTTACATTTGTGCAGATGTACATAGCTCTGGGGATGTCTGTTCATTGTAGTTGGCCTGCCCTAGCACTACATCAAATACTTAGGTTGAAAAAGACATAAAGAAATAAATATATAATGTTCAGCCACCAGAGAAATAAACATACTACAAACCCGCATATCCCAGATAAAACCCTATAAACATGTTTAATCCAGAGGAAGGCAAAAAAAACCCTTATAAACCTGGTTCAATTTGCTCCAACAGGGAAAATATTATAAGAACACAATATTTTGCATGTTATGCTTTTTGAAGTCCATTGAACATCAATAGCAACTCAGTGGCCCTAATTTATTAAAGGCTGGATAGAATACACTTTCAGAAGTGAAGCTGGGTGATCCAGAAAACATAAAATGGATTTTTAAAAATCATTTGCTATTTGCTAGCAAATGTTTTGAATCCTGGACCAGATCCATTCAAGGTTTGCTGGATCACCCAGTTTCACTTCTGAAAGTGTATTCTCTCCAGCCTTGGAGAGCTTTCATAAATCAGGGCCAGTGCACCAAGGGATGTATTTTCATTTCTGTGTTGTACAGTGTTATGCAATGTTGTGTACTTTTGATTGCATCGAAACAACACACTAGTGGAAACAGGCCCTTAGACAACTAGAAAGGTGTCTTTTTTTTTTTTTTAGCAAATTTCCCCTTTGGATTACTTCTGTTCATGGTAACTTTTTAGTTGTATCACCTTTTGCAAAGACTTACCAGGACATCAATATTTAATAAAACAAAAATAATCTCTGGTCAGTTCAAAAGAAGCACTCTCATCTAATCTCCATTAGATCTAAGCTTATTTTCACTATAAAATACACATTGCTGTTTCTTTTTTTTGTTATAAATAGTCTGATGTAAAAAAAATATTATACAAAAAAGAAATAAAAATAAAATAAACATAGGAGTTAAAGCAAAACTTTCATAAATTAAAAAAATACACTTACCTTTATTTCTGCTGAGTCCCCTGCATACCTGGTTTCATTCAGTCCCACGCTGTCCTGGAATCCTCCTTCGTCCTGGCATGGAGGAAGTGTTGGTAGCCGCCATCTCCCTCCGTCTTCTTCCTTTTTCTACCTACGTCACTCAATCTCGCATTGTGCAGACACAAGATTGGGTGACGTTTCTTCCTGTAAACGGATGAAAAATATTTTTGATTTCATATAAACGGGCTATCTATCCTTTTAAATGAATTAAAATCTTTGGTGGTAGCTCTGCATTAATTAAAAGCACTCGAATCTAGTCTTTTCTCTTTCACAATGAAATACACTTTTCCTTTTATAGACATACATGAGCATATAGCTTATTATAAATAGTGTAATAATGTAAAAATGTCATATAAAAAAAAAATAAAAATAAAAAAAAAAGCCATAAAAGTTAAAGGGAGGAAAAATAGCAAGGAGGTTGAAAAGAGGATAAAATGATTATCAAACATTGCATTTTTTCAGTTTTAATTTTACAGTTAAAAAAAACTACAAAATACACATCTATTATACTTATAAATATTATTGTAAGCACTTCCTTATAATGTATATATTTATACCTCAACCTTTGAGTCGCAGTGATAGAAGTCAAAAGGAACAAAATAACTTTCCTTTGCAAATAATTTACGATAATAGATTGCTTTATTTTTTTAAACAGTTTTATGTATACCTCTTCATGGCAAGTTAAGTAAATACAACATGCAACATAAAAATATACTGATCACATGTACTGTGTAACTCGTCGCATCTTCTAGTCCAATATATATACACATTTACAAAGCAGTAATATAGAATTATTATTTATAACAAGAAAAGTGTAAGTGTTAAGCCAATTATACCAAAGATCGTATCGACCAGTTGACATGCATATCCAACAATTTAGAATAAACAACTTCAGTTGTTTTTTTAATCTCCAGAACATTGTATACTCTATTAGATTTTACATATTAATTGACATAGGATGAAAGACCCTCAATTTTAGGGACAGGGTATTTGAAACTGATAAGGAAGATGTTGGCATGTGAGTGGTATATGTGAATGCTCATTAACTGTCATGACATATTATTTCAAACACAAGGTGAGAATGGAAGAGCAAATTTGGAAGACATCTGTTATCCCCATACCAGGAAGATGGACTAAGGGCCAGGTATTCTATGGTATTCTATGTGTCGAACTCACTTTACCCCCCGGATACAGCACACTTCACTGTGTATTCCTATATGATGCCACTGACATAAGGAAATGCATTGACTGGGTCCTTTTCCATCAAAAGGCTGGATTCTTCCAATGGAAGATCCATACTCCTCTGAATACCTGGAGTCCACCATATCTAAGGCTAATCTTTGGGTACAACTGAAGCCTCATTGCACATGCGTTATAGAAGAGGACCCGGCTGGGTCAAGAAATAGATGGTTGATTTTTTTTTCTTTTTTTAGAGTTTCCTTCACTTCCCTATTATTAAGACTATAAATAATGGGATTTAGCATTGGACAAATAATATTATAAAACACAGGGATGTATTTCCCTTGGCTCTTGGAATATGTTGAGAAGGCACCAAAGTTCATAACCATTGCTGACCCATAGAATAAAACTACCACGATAATATGAGAAGTACAAGTGGAAAAGGCCTTGGACCTCTGTGTGGATTGAATCTTTAGTACGGAGGATATAATACAAATATATGTCCCTATAATAAAGAGAAAGGGTAAGAGAATACTAATGAAGCAAATCACGAGTATAATAATCTCATGTGAGTAGATATGATAACATGTCATCTTCATGATAGCAACAATCTCGCACATAAAATGGTTGATCTGGTTTGGGTTGCAAAGGGGCACAGGGAATACCAGTGGTGGACAAACAAACATCAAGAAGGTGGTTAACCACAAGAAGGCTGTAAGTCGATAACAAATGCTCCACCTCATCATGATGGGATAATGGAGCGGTCGACAGATGGCCAGAAATCGGTCATAAGCCATGATGGCCAACAGTTGGCACTCAAAGCCTCCCATTAGAAGAACTATGTATAATTGTAAGGCACAAGCCCCAAGTGAAATAGCTCTATGAAGAGATAGGAAATCATGCAACAGTCTTGGTACAATTGAAGAAGAATTACACAAGTCTACAAAGGATAAAATCCAAAGAAAAAAGTACATTGGGGTGTGAAGTTGATGGTTGATGACAATTAAGTACATTATGAGAAAATTTCCGATGAAAGTTATTGTGTAGATTAGCAAAAACAGAACAAAAAGAGCAATGTTTATCCTGGGATCCGTAGAAAATCCCAGAAGAATGACTTCTTTGAGAATTGTGTTGTTGTTCTGTTCCATGATGTGCAAAATTTCCAAATCTAGTCTAGAAGGCTAAATCATCACAAAATATTATCATAATATAATTTATTATTTTTGGTATTAAATTTTATTTAACTTGAATTTTAATAATAAAACCAATGCAAACATATAAACACATGGATAATATACAATTTGTGTCCCATTGCAGGAATTTTTTCCTTATTTTTCTTCTAAAAGTAAGAAAGAATCCATCTTAGGATCACCACGCTGATTATGCAAACTCTGTTAGGTCTACTATCAATTATATAGTGCATGGGGCCACTTGGTGAATCCGAAATGCTGTAAAGAGTGACACCTACAAAATATCACTTCCAGTGACAACCATCTAATGTCCAGCGGACTACTGAACTAGAGGCAATTGGTGTATATTGGGGTAATGTCCTTATCATTGTCAATTAAAGGTAATGTAATGGGGTCTAATATGTCCATATCACCATTTGGTCTTGGTTCATCTCTAAGATTATGTAAATTCCTATATCCAGGAAAATTCCTGGAAATCACAGAAGAGCAGTGAAAGCCCTATATAATGGCCACAACAGGGGTACAGACCTAGGAAATGAAGAGATAAAATACTATGTATAGAGGTATTGCTCCTCTGTGAGCCATGAACTAACATATAAACACATAAACTAACAGCCTTGGAGCTGCCGGACCATTTAAAAAAAGTGGATGTAAAGTCTTTTTAGTCTTTGTTTTGCAGTTTTGCATTGGTCAGACCATCTGGTTAGTTTTTCCTTCCTGTATATATACCTGGTGGGGAGATTTACTCATTTGATCTGATGACCCCTATCACCTAGCCAAGCCTTTCGTGACCTTTTTACATTGTGGGGAACCCTTAAAATAGCTTTCAGGTTTTCGGGGAACCCCATTCTGTAATCACTACTCCAGTTAGTTTAGACAATGAGAAAGCTTCAACTTATTTGAAAAAACTTATTTCTATGAGAGGTGAATAGCAATATGCCAGAAAATGTATCCAGACCAGTCTTTCTCAACATTTTCAACATGAGGGAAGCCTTGAAATAGCTTTAGGTTTTTTGGGAACCCCTTCTATAATTACTATATCCACAGCTCAATATACATTGGCCTGGTGGCCAATGGGAAGAATGTCACCCTTACAGATAGCCAAAAAGCTAATTGGAGTCACTTAAAGTGACCTTAGAGGCACAACTGCTCAAGGCTTGGGAAACGGTTTGAGAGCATGGGATGAATCAGTGACCTAGACAGAAGAAGATTTTGCATTGGCCTTGTATCTGCCTGCTGTAATGTGCCTGGGCACACAAACCACAGCCAACTCCAACAATCCTTTTATCAAGCTTTATTGATTTACAGAAGATCAGTCCGATAAGTGTGGTACATATGGATAAGGCAAAGGCAGGTCAGGAACAATGGAAGGTCAGGGCAGGCAGCAGGCAAGAGTAGTCAGAAACAATCCAAAGTCAGAAAAAATCCAAGTTGGGTACAAGAGGACCGCGTGGTAGCGCACACACCTCTTCCCACAGCACTCCTGGGACGTGCCCTACTTTGCACGTCCGCAGGAGTGCTGAGAACAAGAACGTCTCTGTTTACGCCCATAGGGATGCTGGGGATGCTGCCTGGTCCAACAGAAGTTCGGCCTGAACGGATCCCTCCCCCCGGCAGGGAGAGACATGCTGCTAGCAGGGCAGCAGCCTTGGCCACGCTGCCTGCTGCAGTGGGGTCTCCCCCACTGGCTGTGATCCCCAAAAACGGGGCTGGCTCGCTGGACAGCTAAGTGCCTTACACTACCCCCCCTTCAGGAATGGCCTCAGGACCCTCGAGTCGGAGTTTCTCCGGGTAATCCTGGTGAAACTCTGACACAAGTTCCTCCGCATGTACGCGGTAGGCTGGCACCCAGCACCTCTCCTTTGGTCCAAAACTCTTCTAATCAATGAGATATTGCAGAGAGTTACGCACCTTACAAGAGTCCAGGATCCTCTTAACTTCATATTCGGCTGCTCCTGCACTTCAACTGGCGGAGAGGGATCTGAAAGGGGAACAGAGTCGGCAGCAGATTTTATTAAAGAGACAAGGAAGGTGTCTACCCCCTCAAAGAACTGGGAAGCTTGACTCTTTAAGTCACACCACACATTGGGGGGGACAAAATGGGAATAGAGCTTGGTAAGGGAAGCCGGGAGTTGAGACGTTTAACCCCTTCAATGTACTGCAGGTTTCTATAGTCAGTATAGACCATTATGGGATGTTCTGCCCCTTCCAGCCAATGCCTCCGTTCCTCAAAAGCACATTTTAATGCCAGAAGCTCCCGGTTACTCACATCATAATTACTCTCAGCTGTGGAGAACTTACGGGAGAAGAAAGCACAGGGGTGCAATCTCTCTGGTTCTCCAGAATACTGGGATAGGACTGCTCTAACGCCAATCTCCAAAGCATCCACTTCTATATTAAATGGGAGAGTGGGCACTGGATGCATCAATTTGGGTGCACTGCAGCAGAGTCCACCTTGAGGAGTCCGCCACTTTCCTAGTGAGGATCATAAGAGGGTGGACAATGGACGGGAAGTTTCATGTGAACTTCCTATAAAAGTTTGCGAAACCTAAAAAGCGATGAAGACCCATGGGGTCAGTGGGTTGTGGCCATTCCAGAACCGCTGAGACCTTGGTTGGATCCATGGCTAACCTGTGATCCGTCAGAATATTCCCTAAGAAAGCAACCTCACGTACCTCGAAGGCGCACTTCTCCAATTTTGCATAGAGGCAGTTTTCTTGGAGCTTCTGGAGGACCTGGCGTACTTGTGCTCTGTTGAGGAGAAGATCGGATGAAAAAAAACAAAATATCATCAAGATACACAATCACAAATTTTCACAGAAATTCTCAGAACACATCATTTACAAATTCCTGGAAGATTGCCGGGGCATTACACAAAGGGCAATACTAGTTTTAAACGCTGTCTTATGTTCATCACCCTTCCTAATGCTAACAAGGTTGTGAGCCCCCTTCAAATCTAGCTTGGTGAAGAATCGGGCTCCATTGACCTGGGAGAAAAGGTCATCCAGAAGGGACAGAGGGTACCGATTCTTCACAATAATCTTATTTAGGCCCCTGTAATCAATACAGGGTCTTAACCTGCCATCCTTCTACTCCACAAAAAAGAAGCTAGCACCTGGGGGGGAAGAGGATGGACAGATTAGGCTCTTCTCTTGGATTTTCTTTGATATATTCTTTCTGGGCCTTTTTTTGGGCCCAGTGAAACTGAACAAATGACCCCTAGGGAGTAACTCAATGGGGCAATCAAAGGAACAATGAGTTGGGAGTTTGTCAGCTGACCGGGGGCAGAAGACATCAGTAAACTCTAGGTAAACCTCGGGCAATTTTTGAAACACCTCAAGGGCCCTTACTGGCATTACTGGAGTAAGGTATTTAGCCTGACATTTGGTCCCCCACTGAATGATCTGACCCGACTCCCAATCAATTTTTGGGTTATGGGATTTCAACCAAGGGAGATCTAAAATGGGGGTGGGGGGGTTACTATCCTGATTACAATCAGGCAGATCACTTGCTTATGGGAGGCCCCCATGGTTAAGTGCATTTCTGGGGTAATAGAGGGTGTAAAACCCCTTTTAAAGTTATTCCCAGGTCAGAGGCAACGTCTTGGTCCAGTAGGTTACCATCTGCCCCAAAGTCAAGAAAGTCATAACTTGGTGGGTCTTGCCGTCACAGGATATGGTAGCTGGAACCAGGATATGCCATGGAGATCGGGCAAAAGGGTCTGAGAAGCTCCCTTCTGCACCCCCGATGAACTGGAACCTTTGCGAGGGCAGGTTCTTGCCCTGAGACCGGGATCACCACAGTAAAGGTCCACCTTGCAGGCGCTGATTGCGCTGGGTCGGGGCTAGTTTGGATGAACCAATCTCCATGGGTTTCCCCCGATCAGGCATAGAAGATGGACACTGTGCAGGTAGTGTAGCACCGGAAGTATTAATCAGGGGTAAAGTTTTCGACTGAGGAGGTGAACGACTTCTGGTTTCATGGATGACTTTTTCTAGACAGCATTCTCGGATCCTCCGGTCGAGGCAGATGAACTGCTGTATCGCAAGATCCAGGGTGAACGAAGAAGGGAGACCCAACAGCAGGTCTTTGACTTGATCGCTGAGGCCTTGACAGAAGCGATGAAGGAGAGCTGCGTCTCTCCATCGGGTACTGGTGGCCCAGCACTGAAACTCTGCTGCATATTCTTCCACGGGATGTCTCCCGTTGGCTAGGCTACTCCAAGTTTATCTCCGCTGATCGGGTCAGGTCCGGGTCATCGTAGATCACCTCCAAAAACAGCAAAGAAATCAGGGATAGAACTGAATGCAGGATCATCTGGAGGTAAGTAAATGCCCATCTCTGGGACTCACCTTTTAGGAGGGAGAGGACCACTCCAATACGTTGGCGTGTTGTCCCCGAGGCAGTAGGGGGAAATTGGAAGTACAGAAGACCCGGAGGTCAGAGGAGTCCTGGAAGTTGGGGAAGTCCTGTCTGTTCCCTGAAAATTTCTTGGGTAACACAATCAGAGGTTCCACTGGCATTGCTGGGCTGGATACGTTTGGACCTGGGTCTTGCCCTTGGAGTGACCATAACTTACCTGCCATTTTCAGGAGGTGCTCACGAACCTTCATGGGGTGATCGTTGGAAGACCCTAATGCAAGCTCCTGTAGGCCCCGCTGGATTTCCTCCATTAGTGCTAGGAGGTGTGTGAGCAGCCCGCTATACTGTAATGCGCCTGGGCAAACAAACCACAGCCAACTCCAACAAATCCTTTTATCAAGCATTATTGTCATCATAAGGCAAGGCAAAGGTCATTCACAGAAGATAGTGTGCGCACCGATTCCCACAGCACCCCTAGGACCGGCCCTGCTTTGCACGTCCACAGGAATGCTGAGAACAAGAACATCTCTGTTCACATCCATAGGGATGCTGGGGATGCTTCCTGGCTGAACAGTAGTTCGGCCAGAATGGATCCCTATCCCATTACATCTTACTTAACTTCTGCAAATAATATGCCTTCCCATTTTCCCACCGATGATGGGAGGTTGGTTGGGAGTCTCATTGCTCAACTAATCACAAAGTAGATGGAAACAATTAGCATAGGAGAGGTAAGTGCTTTTGTGCTAAAAGTACAGGCCTTCCATTGCTTACCACCTTAGGAAAATATTAGTAAACTGGATGTTATAAGTAGAAATCAGTGGATGTTACTTTCTGAAACCAAGCTGAGAGTCAACAAGTATGATGAGGCCAGAAGGAAAAATATGGGGCTGGAAATAGGTATTACCAATGCCATCAAAGAGTGTGAGAGAGTGTATGACCTGTAAGAAAAAGTAACCTTCATTTAAAAAATGTATTCACTTTCCTAAAAAATCCATTAGTTAGTAGAGGAATGTCTTCAGTAAGGAGGGAACAGAAATTTGGGGAAACGGTTTCACTCTTCATCAGGATAATGCTCTTATTCACACAGCACTTTCTGTGAAACAGTTTTTGACAGACAAATGCATGACTAGGGTAGCCCCGATGTAACCTTTCAGGTCCCCACCAGGCCCCCATCGGTTATTCATCCCAATAACCGCACAACGCAACCTTCTGTAACAAATTGTCTGGAACATAATATACAAACTGTATTATTTAACAAAGTTTTCTTTATTTTCACAAAAAAAGATAAGAATAAGTTAACCTAACACAAACAAGACCTTTTTGGCTATTGTTCCCTGGAAATGCTCCAAACACTAAAATGTTAGGTCACCTAAATCTGCAATAGTTTGATATTTTTGGCTCCCAGCTGCCAAACCCTTATACAGGTGCCAATTACACCTATATATAGACCCTTACCCGGCCTAAACAAAACTGCCTATTTACCACCCTCTTTTGTTATACAATGAAGGATATGACCAGACTACAGCTACCTTGAAAGCCCACCTGTAACCTCCAAAAATCCAGCCAAATGTCCTGAAAATTTTCCTGCCTGGAACATTTCCCGAATAGAACACACACCCCAGTCTTTACCACCGCATCCCATTACATCTTACTTAACTTCTGCAAATAATATGCCTTCCCATTTTCCCACCGATGATGGGAGGTTGGTTGGGAGTCTCATTGCTCAACTAGTCACAAAGTATATAGAAAGAATTAGCATATGAGAGGTAAGTGCTCTTGTGCTAAAATATGGGCCTTCCATTGCTTACCACCTTGGGAAAATATTAGTAAACTGGATGTTATAAGTAGAAATCAGTGGATGTTACTTTCTGAAACCAAGCTGAAGTCAACAAGTATGATGAGGCCAGAAGGAAAAATATGGGGCTGGAAATAGTTATTACCAATGCCATCAAAGAGTGTGAGAGAGTGTATGACCTGTAAGAAAAAGTAGCCTTCATTTAAAAAATGTATTCACTTTCCTGAAAAATCCATTAGTAGAGGAATGTATTCAGTAAGGAGGGAACAGAAGTTTGGGGAACCGGTTTCACTCTTCATCAGGATAATGCTCTTATTCACACAGCACTTTCTGTGAAACAGTTTTTGACAGACAAATGCATGACTAGGGTAGCCCCGTGTCTCTGGTAGAACCCTACTCCATATTATGCCATTACAATCACTGAATATATTTATATACCTGCAGTGAATACCTAATTCATGCTCTGATTTATGAAGTCTGACACAATCTTTGTTCATCAAGATTGGAAACAGAACCATAATAATAGATAATAGGATCCATTATGTTTTAGGCATTTAATATCTAATTACAAACTAATAGTTTCTTTTTATTTATATACCTAAGTTTGTTCTTAACTTCAGTGTTATTCAGGCTATAAATAATGGGGTTTAACATTGGACAGATAATTAGGTAAAATACAGTTATATATTTGCCTTGGTTTTTTGAGTAGGGTGACATGGCACCAAAGTTCATGACCAATGCAGAGCCATAGAACAAAACCACCACTGTAATGTGGGAAGTACACGTGGAAAGTGCCTTTGATCTCTGGGTTGAGTGTATCTTCAATACAGAACACAAGATACCAATATACGTCCCTAGAATGAACACAAAAGGGAGGAGGATATTAATAAAACATATCACAAGGATTAAAATCACATTTGCATTGGCCTGGTAGCAAGATAACGTCATGATGGCTATAACCTCACACATAAAATGGTTGATCTGGTTTGGGTTACACAAGGTCAGAGGAGACAAGAGGGATGGGAAAACAAATACAAAAAAACTAGTTATCCACAAAAAAGCTGTCAGTCGATAACAAACTTCCCATCTCATCAAAATGAGATAATGAAGAGGATGGCTGATGGCAACATATCGATCATAAGCCATGATGGCCAGTAGAAGACACTCGGTACCTCCCATAAGAAGAACAATATACAATTGCACAGCACACGCACCGAGGGGGATTGATCTTCGTACAGAGAAAAGGTCAATCAGAAGACGGGGCACCACTGTGGAGGAATTACACAAGTCTACAAAGGATAAGATACAAAGGAAGTAGTACATTGGGGTGTGCAGCTGATGATAGAGGATTACTAGGCATATTATAAGGGTATTTCCAATGAAAGTTGTCAGATATATTACAAAAAACAAAAGGAAAAGCACAATATTTATTTCTGGATTGGCAGAGAATCCTAAAAAAATGACCTCCGTAACGTACGTCCTATTCAAATCCATGATTAGTGGATTAGTTTACTACAAAGTAAAAGACAATAAGGTTAAAAGTCATACAAGCAGCAACAAGAGGCAATGTAGGTCTATGGGGTGGACCACCTAATTCCATAAATGTAAAAAGAAGCAGAGACCGGAAGATGGGAGTGGAAGGAAGGAACCATTAGTTAAAGGGGTGCTCAGGGGCGGTGCTAATGGAAATAGCCAGTAGCATTCTATCATTTCTATGGCTAGCCTGTTGCCTCTGCCTGCCTGCTGTTTTTAGTTACTAAGTCCATGACAGGTGGCATTGCTCAGCATGGTTTTTATTCGGCAAAGTCGCCAATGTTAAGAAATGTTCTACAAACTCGTTCTCCCATCCCACGTGAGTTTGCCCATCACTAATCAAAAATATAGAACAACAGCTCCTGTCCTTAAAGTAGAACATTGTATTAAATAACAAATTCAGTTCTATCCAGTGGCTTACCATTTTTCCTCCTTTACAATGAGTTTTATTAAATATTACAAAATGAAATAAATCCTAAAAGTCTGAAAAGGATTGTAGGCAGTGAATATTAACTATATATTATATTATCTATATAACTATGGCAGAAAAGAAAGTTTATTAGAGGGCAAACATGGGAATAACAGTAGGATCTACAAGGGTGAAACTTTGAGAAATACGGCCCCTTGAACAACTGTGGCTTGATAGTACCTAGGCAAAAATTACTTATAGGCTACCAATGGGCAATCATATCAAAACATGGCCAACAAACATTGAATTTCTACATATACCACAGTACATAGGCAGCATATCAGTTGTAACTTTATGGGGGCAAATTGTGATAGTACATGGATTAACCCCCACCCCCCATACCAATTCAGACACCTGATTTTCCTTTTATTTTACTGGGAACAATTATTTTTTTCAGAGAAGCAAAATATGATTTCATTAAAAATAAGTGCTTTGTGATTTGATGTATTTTCAGCATGATTCCATTTCAGGAAGATCCCCAAGCAGAACACAGAAAATATTTACATGGGATAAAAAAAAGCCCACTAGGTCCAAGGAGACCTTGTCAATGGACCATTCATTTTACACTATTCATTTAACATATATTATGTATACTATATACCTGTAAATCCTTTTTTGTGTGGATCTTTGAAACATCCATTGGCTGTCTCTGGGTGCCACCATCTTGGGTGTAACGTCAACATCCCCACCATACTCAAAACTGTTATCCAATTTAGCTTTAAGCTGGGTCGCCATGGACAGCATGTACATGAGCTCACGCTTGTGTGTACATGAGCACTACCCCTCATATGTACATGCTAGTAATTCGAGTGATTATTCATTAAAACTTTTGAGACATGGAGGCACCTAATCAACTTCCCATCATTAGTCAATTACTCTCTATTTCTTAAATATTGGGAATTTGAATCAGCCCTGGGGCACATCTTACATCTTATTTAGGTTCTACAAATAATATGGGCCTTCCCGGTTTCCTCCACTGCAGAGCAAGTGCTTTTGTGGGAAAAGTATGGGCCTTTCCATTGCTGACCAACTTGGGAAATTATTAGTTATCTGGATTGGGTGGAGGATACAAAATGTGATTCTTTCCTTTAAAGATATGTTAAGACCATCCCCTTAAAGTGAATTAGAACAAGACTTAAAGGCAAAGAAAAAGTTTGGGGTTTTGTCTGGCAACAAAAATGCTTTTGTAAAAATTTTTTTTTAGCTTCATACAATTTCACAATACGTTGATGCGTATAACAAAAACACCAAATATCGTGCATAAATAGCAACCATACATCCGATCATCTCATAGTGGGTTGGGTCAGAGTGGGTTCTACCCATGTGTCTCCTATCAAAATTACATAATATATAATTCTAAGAGAGAAGGGGAAGAGCATAAGCAATGTTATTGTGATAGATTTAAGTTCCAATGCATTTCTCCCTTTGGGCTTCCCCAGGGGATAGTGAGAACCCGTCCAATACCAGAAGCTGTTCTTGGACTTGAAAAACTTTCTCCAGTTCAACAAAAATTGGGGGAAGACAGAAAGAACACAAGGAGATACCTCAGGATTAGGTTTGGTAGTTGGGAGCAAGAGCACCACTGGTGCTGGTTTACGGTAAATAGAACCGGGGGTGAGAGGGAAGCAAAGAGGAGGGATGTCGAGGTAGAAACACATGGAAAAGGGAATTGGTATTAACAATGCCATTTAGGAGCTTGAGAGAGTATTCGATTTTTAACCTTCATAGAAAAAAATCAAATTGCCTTTGTTTTTTCCTATATATTTATGTCTACCTTCTCTTTGTCCTGGATAAATCTTTTTTCTATTTAATACGTGGCGTCTCTTTGTTTATTGTTTTTTTACATATAATACCTTGGGACCCCGCTAATTATCAATTTTTGTGCCTTTAATTACCTCCTTGAAGTCAAATAAGTTGCTTTGACCTATATATAGACTCCTATTCTTCACTTTTCACTTCTTCACTTCAATTCTTACACTCCTGAAAAAGCCAATAGATAGAAGAGAAACTTCTGTCTTGCGGTATGTAGAAAGCAAAAATGTGTGAAAAATCAGGACAATGCTCCTTCTCACACAGCACATTCAGTGAAACAGTTTTTGACTACATGAACACATAACTAGGGTAACACCGATGCCCCCTTTTAGGTCCCCCCCAAGCCCCCATTAGCTATTCAGCCCCCCATCCCAATAACTGCACAATACAACCCTCTGGAACAAATTGGCTGGAACAGCAAAAATATGCATAATATACAAATGGTATTATTATTCAACAAACTTTTCTTTATTTTCACATAAAATTAATAACAATAAGTTAACCATAAGGTAACCTAACCCAACACAAACATGACATTTTTGGCTGCTGTTCATGGAAGGCCTCCAAACACTGAAATGTTAGGTAACTTAGATCTGCGATAGTTTGATATTTTTCGCTCTCAACAACCAAACCCTTATGCAGGTGCCAATATCACCCATACATAGACCCCTTCCCGACTAAACGTAACTGCCTATTCACCACCCTCATTTTTACTTAGAGAACACTTATATCACAGATAATCTGACCAGACAACCAGCACACCTGGAAAGCCCACCTGTAACTTTAAAAATCCAGTCAAATATCCTGACTAATTTCCCACATAAAACACACACCCAAGTCTTTACCACGGACATGGGGCACTAGGAATTCGAGGAGACCAATCAAGCCTACCAAACCTGTATATCTCTGCTAGAACACTACTCCATAACATGCCAGGCACTCCTATCCATGGAACTGTGCCCACAACTCTAGGCAACCCCAGCTGTCTACCATTGGGTTGAGCATCAGCTCTCCTCATGCCCCAATAGACGTAGAGATGCCCTATAATTCCAACAAGGCAGTCACCATTACCTATAGAACAGAAAAACTAACAGAACAGATGTCAACAAATCCCACCCTCCTTTCAACTGTCCACCAACAAACCCCCTCATGACAAATGAGCACGAACATACAAAAGGTATCTTTGGATTCTCAGAGGGCAGTCTTCTGGATAACTCCTTCACCCAGGCCACATTGATCAGCTTCTGTAGCACACCCTTGACATGTGAAAAATGGTGGATAAGCCTGAATTTTTTAGAGTCCTTCATAAGTATCACCTCTAGAATAGAACCACCAGATGGACCACTTTGCATCTCGCAGAACCTCCCATATTCACCTCCTCTGCCTTTTGTGATTTCACGACCTGAAGCCCAGGTCGCCGTTCCTCCCATTTAGCTGCTCAGCTCTCACACACACCTCCACCAGCTGGAAGCCCACTTGGCCATGACTCCCAAGATCCAGTGACATTTACAGCCCCCCCAAACCCTTTCCCAGCACACTAAACTGTGGGCACCAATCCAAAATCAATTAAAGAACCAGCCTACCCCTCTGAAATCACTGCAACAGCTTTCTAAAACCTTGCACAAACTCCTTCATGCTCCCCTACCAGTCAATCTCCAAAGACCCAGCTATCATCATTTGTATAAACATACATCCTCCTAGCCTCAACTCCAGCACCTTTCCAACCCCCCTTCCCCCGCCACCACTCAAATCAGCAAACACATCGCTCAGCTCCTTCCCCCATAACTTAGCTCTTTCCTTAGTACTCACTTTACCAGGTGCCCGTGTCACCCTGTCACCCTGCGCCTATTTTCTCTCTCTTTGTTCCCACTCAGGCCTATCTTTACTACTGGGGAGCATCCTCCATATTCACTAAATTTGTCACCTTGGGAATTTTTTCTTTTTCCTAAATTCAAATTGGTGATTAAAGTAACACACTTTGAGTCAATAGATGCAGGTAGGAAAAAACATCAAATATGTTTAAAAAGCTGGCAGAAACTGGTTTGCTTCTTTGCAATGGAAAACAAGACTTCTTGAATGCTTAACTGCAAATAGAGAGAATATTGCTAGGGGCAAGCATTGCAATTTTCAAGTCAGTTTTTGCATGAGGCTTTTAGAAACAGCAAATCATTATCTGTTATATGAATGCTGAACTTAATATGTCTGGTAGACCACCAATAGTGGCCAATGAGTAGCAATATATTTAAATCATTAAAATTCCAGATTCTTAATCAAGAGATCTATTATATTGTTTTCTCAGTTTATCCTTCACTTCACTATTATTCAGACTATAAATGAGGGGGTTCAACATAGGACAAATAATAAGATAAAATAAAGAAATATATTTGCCTTGGTTTTTCGTGTAGGGTGACGTGGCACCAAAGTTCATGACCAAAGCCGACCCATAGAATAAAACCACCACGGTAATATGGGAAGTGCAAGTAGAAAACGCTTTGGACCTTTTTGCTGACCGAATCTTTAACACGGAAGCAATGATAGAAATATACGTCCCGATAATGAACAGAAAGGGCAGGAGCATGCAAACAAAACATACTACAAGTACCAGAAACTCATCAGCATATACATGATAGCATGACAACGTCATGACGGCCAGAACCTCACACATAAAATGGTTGATCTGGTTTGGGTTACACAAGGGTAAAGGAGATATAAGCGAGGGGAAAACAAATACCAAGAAGCTGGTTATCCATAAGAAGGCCGTCAGCTGGTAACAAATGCTCCACCTCATCAAAATGGCATAATGAAGAGGGCGGCAGATGGCAACATATCGGTCATAAGCCATGATGGCCAGGAGAAGACATTCAGAACCTCCCATAAGAACAACAATGTAGAATTGGACGGTACAAGCACCGAGGGAGATTGACCTTTGTACAGAACAAAGGTCAGCCAAGAGACGGGGAACCACAGTAGAGGAATTACATAAGTCCACCAAAGATAAAATACAAAGGAAGTAGTACATTGGAGTGTGCAACTGATGGTAGAAAACGATGAGGCATATTATCAGAATGTTTCCAAGAAATGTTACCAAATAGATTACTAAAAATAAAACAAAAAGCCCAATATTTATGTTTCGATCATTGGAGAAGCCTAAAAGAATGACTTCAGTTAACAAAGTCTTGTTTAAATCCATGATTAGAGTTCTACAAAATATTAAACAACAAGTTAAAAAAATTAAATATGCTGAAAAAAAGAATACAAGCATCAATTAAAGTGTATGCAAACTCTAATACTTTCTGGATGTTGTATTGATGCTGTGGCTACAATGCAAGGTGGAAAATCAAGCATCAATTAAAGTGTATGCAAACTCTAATACTTTCTGGATGTTGTATTGATGCTGTGGCTACAATGCAAGGTGGAAAATGAAATCAGAAGTCCTGATCTAAAAAAAATTTTCTGGGCCAGATTTTGAAAATTTTGAACCTATCAGGCCATTGAGACTAGAAATTAGCTAAATTTAATAAATGCTAATTGTGGTTAACTTGAACAGGACAAATGTTTAGTTCCATTAAAACCGAATCTAAACATGAACCCCATCAACCATATAAATCAAGTCCAGCTCATGGTGGCTATCACTAGGTTAGCCCTAGACCCTAAACCTGTCCTAGCCAAAACTGAATTACCCATCAAACCTTAAGTCAAAAAAAAACAAACAATTGATTGGAAATACATTGGCTGGAGAGTCACTAATATGCAGGAATTCTAAAAGGTAAAAAAAAAAAAAAGGAAAAAGTATTAATTTGAATTCAACAGTATAACAAAGTAATAAAGATAAAAATGCAGAAACTATAAATTAGAGAATATTGCTTGTACAAGAACATTCTAATGCTTCAAAACTGAGAACATTTCAATAAAACGTTGTGTAGGTTTATTAAAAAAAAATAAATAGCTGAAAAGAAGTGTTGTGGATCTCTTATTCTGTATGACAAGTGTATTAAACATGATTGTAATACACAGAAGTACAAGACAAAACCATTTGGAAAGTAGATTTACACAATGTATATGTCACATTGTAACACATTTACATGTTGCCAATTTGTTATATAAAGGTTGAATACATTCACTGAAATTTATTGATGGCGATTGAGCTCTGGGGAACTATTACTGCTGCAGAGGGAAAAAATACAATAATTATTTACAAGGGATTTGTTTCCTTGTTTAGCTTTGACTCTGGAGCTTTATTGAATTGTTTCATTTATGTTTTATTTTAAATGGCAGCCATCATATTTCTAAAATCAAAGGTTACATTGAAAATTTTAAAGAGAAGCTGGCGGCAAGATTTAATGAAATGATTTATTGATCAAATATGGCTTCCAGCTTTTCCTTCATTAAATCTGCCCTTCAGCCTTCCTTTTATCACATCTGTTCTCCAGCCTCTCTTTCATTAGATCTGCCCTCCACCCTTCCCTTCATTAAATCCAGCCTCCGGATTTCTTTTATCATTTTAAAAATCATTGCCCTCCCTTTCAATAAATCTGTCCTCCAGCCTTCCCTTCATTAAATCTGCCCTCCACCCTTTATTTTATTAATCCTGTCCTCTAGCCCCCTTTCAGTAGGTCTGCCTTCCAGCCTTTCCTTCAATAAATCTGCTCTCCAGCCTTTTATCAATTCTTTCCTCTAGCCTCCTCCTCATTAAATCTACCTGCTGGAGGCAGCTGGAATGAAATTATTTTGATTTCACTGCACACTAAATATTACAAATTAATGTAGAAGCTAGCAAAAGTCAAATAAAACTGGCCTCATTTTCTAGATGAAGGACATCAATCATCATTAGTGCTGTTGTTTAAATTTGGGTTGTCTTAATGTGTCGACCCGAATATGGCCGTTCGAATTCGGGTCGACCCGACCCGAATTTTGTTGGATTTGAAGCCCTGAATTGGGCTCTCCCACAATGCCTAGGGACCTCCCCCATAATGCCTAGAGCCATCCAATAACAGCAGGGATGCTCCCACCCATGGTTGTTGTTTCAGGCAGCCGATTGTCACTGCATGCCACACAAGCAGCCATTGGCCTATATAAGATAGCATCACAACCTTTCTGTGCTGCTTTACTTAGACTGTGTCACACTCACACTATTAGTCAGATAGATTGTTGGATTGTACTGTATTGCTGCAGTCCTGAAATCTACTGTACTCAGATAGGAAGAGTGTTTCACTGTTAGATAGATAGATAGATAGATAGTCAGTCAGTGTTTTACATACACGCAGCCAGGGGCAGGCTCCACTCGCTGACTGCGTGCACAGTATCACACTTGTACTGAGAGACAGACACACAGACGCAGTGTATACTGCAGTATATAGTTTGTATACTGTGCTGCATATTACAAGCGTTACCACTGAAGGAAAGTGCTGCATACAAAACACACACAGCGCACTTGCATTTTTTGTGATAACCCCCCCATTAAAAAAATCCACTTACTGTAAAATTTACATAAAGATATAGCATATTAGCTCCAAAGTATTTTGCAGGGTGTCAAGCCACACAAACAATTGTACTATGTCTAGCCAAAGAGGAAGGGGCAGCTTTGGCAGGGGTGGCAAGCCAAGCAGTATGAGTTTGTTTTTAGCTGCAGACCCGGCTCCAAAAGGCTGCTGCTTCCTTTCGGCACATAAAGGGAAACAGTCTCTTTTGATGATGGTGATAATGATGATGTCCTTGATCCCACATGGGGCGAACAAGGAGATCATCATAGGCAGGAAGAAGAGAAGGAGGAGGAAGAAGAGGAGGAGGAGGTTGCAGAGAACCTTCAAAGGGGGAGACGGAGGAAGAGGGTAAAAGCTGCCCACATTCTGCAGTCTTCACTTACCAGTGAGGCAAGTCATAGTCGTCCAACGTCAGAAGCTGTCACCACAGCTATGCCTCAACAACCGCGGACCGCCACCACAAACACCAGCTGAAGAGCACCTTTCGGCCCAGTTAGATGTTCACCCGTGTGGGCATTTTTTAATGTCCATAGTGATGACAACACTATGGTCATCTGTAAACTGTGTGCTTAACACTTGAAACAAGGCAAAAACCCAAACAAACTTGCAACAAGTTGCATAAGCACACATTTAAAAAACCACCACCCGGTAGCCTGGTGGGAACACCCGCTCAAAGCACAAAGCTCTGTGTGACCACCTCCGCCCAAGAAGCAAGCTCAACCTGCTAGATCTTCCTTCTCTGCCTTTCCTCCTTCTGCCACCAAAGTTACCCGTGCTGCTAGCAATTTGAGTGGGGCATGTAGCCAAGCATTACCTTTTTCAGGCTCCACCAGCGGTGAGCAGGAGCTGCAACGCAGATCGACTGCTGTTTGTTGCATTGCTAGCAGTCAAGACCAGGCATCATTGCCATCCCCCACACCTTCTACCCCATCATCCAATCTTTCTGTGGTTAGCATTTGCAGCATCCAACTTTCTATCCCCCAGATGCTGTAACGCAAGAGGAAATATGGCCTAAATGACCCCAAAACAAAGCTAATCAATGCGGCAATTGCACAGCTGATTGCGTTAGAGCTCCTCCCTTACCGGCTGGTGGACTCCAATGCATTCCATTACACATTCCCCTGCGCCAACCCACAGTACATTATGCCAACCTTTGCAGGAACACGTGCAGACCAATGTGTCCATAGCCCTGCAGCACTCAGTTTCTGGCAAGGTGCACCTGACAGTTGGTCGAGCAAGCATGGAGTGGGAAGATATATTTCCTATTCAGCTTACTGGGTAACTTTGGTGGCAGCGGGGGAAGATGCAGGTGCAGCAAGGCCTGCATACCTACCTCCACCCAGAGCATATCACAATGCAATCTCCTCCTCAACCTCTACTTCCACCTCCTCCTTTGACTCTTGTGCCTCAACCTCTTCCTCCAGGGACACTTTGTCGTGGAGACCCAGCACCTCCCAATTTGCAGCATCTGTCCACCGCCAGCAACAACCTGCATTTTGCTATTTCAGTGCGCAATTAAGACGTTGCCATGCAGTCCTAAGGTTGCAAAGCCTGGGTTCCCTCAGCCACACGGGCGCAGCCATTCTAAGTGTTTTGCCGGAGCAGGAGGACATATGGCTAACTACCAACAGATTCCAACCAGGCAAGGTCGTGTGTGACAACGGGGCCAATCTGATGGCAGCCCTGCATTGTGGGAAACTCCTTGGTGGATTTACAGCGAAATCTCAACTTGCTAGTGCACCGATTAATTTGTGATGTGGCCTCACGTTAGAACTCCACATTTTACATGCTGCAGCGGCTGGCTGAACAACAGAAAGCGGTGGCGGATTACGTGGCAGAGTCTGTTCATTTCAGACGTATACCTACACTAAATTTCTTCAGCCTTGCGGAGTGGCTGCAAAATGAGGACTTGTGCACTGTATTGTCACCTCTTGAAGAGGCCACCGGGATGATCAGCAGAGATCAGGCCTGTGTCATTGACACCATCCCCATCATATGCCTGCTGGAACAGATGATGGTGGATCTCACAAAGTGCACAAAGCGGACACTGCAGCAAGAGATGACGTATCAATCATCAACTCGGACATGCATGCCTGCTAGGCATAGTGCACCTCAAATCCAGAAAGAGGAGGAGGTGGAAGAGGATGAGAAGGACATTGCAGGCATGGGAGAAGGGGAGGAAGGGGCTGAGGAGGATATTGAGGGTACATGGCATCCATCCACCCAAACACAAGGCGTCATGTTCCATGGATGGCAAGACCAGGCGGAGGAGCAAAATGGGCGATGACCCTGTGCTGCTGTTCGACTCACAGGAGTGTGGGTCCAGAAATACCTCAGCTGTGGGTAGTTTGAGCCACATGACAGTCTTCATGCAGGAGTGCTTAGCCAAAGATCCGCGCATACATCACATAAAAACAAAGACTGACAACTATTGGATTGCTACATTAATAGTTCCACGTTACAATACAACCACTGATCTTGCCCCAATACAGGGGACCTAAAATGCAGCACTACCATGAAGTGCTTGTAAGGGACTTGCTCAGCCTTTCCGGCTGCCAGCAGCAGCAGCAGGGATCCCTATGGTAGTTCCACCAGCCATGAGAGCCAAACAACTACTTTAAATGGCATGGGTGGCAGCAGCGATAGAGGTCGTCCAAGCCAATTTATGCAGGCTTTTTTCAGCGGATGCAAGCTACCAGTCACGCAGCAATTGCCAGTGACACTCAGCAGCGGTACTCAGTCATGGTGCAGGAATACCTGAGCTCTGCATGGGACATCTGCAACCTGTAAAGCCAGAACCCACTGGGCTACTGGGTATCCAGGGTTGAGCAGTGGCCGGAGCTGGCTGAACATGCCATTCAGATCCTTGCCTACCCAGGAGCAGCAAGTGTGTTATCTGAAAGTGCGTTCGGTGCAGCTGGGTGCTTAGTGAGTGACAAGCGGATTTGGCTCTCCGCAGAAAATGTTGACCGAATCACTTTTATTAAAATGAATAAGGCTTTGATCGGCAATGACTTCAACACCCCCTCTGCAGAGTGTACTGATTAGTGGTCAACTGATGCACGGCCTGCTGACACCTTGATGGGAAGAGCACGTTCACAGCCTTCGGCATCTCCTTCTACTACTCCCCCTAGTGGCCCTCTATATCTATATTAGTCTACTCAGTCTCTGAGGCCTATAACATGCAATGTAGCTATGTAACTGGCTAATTTTTTTTACATAGGACCTCCCTCAGGGCCCTCCGCCTCTATCTACTTTGAGGTCTATATCACTTGTTACGGAGCTGTGATTCATAATTAAATATCTGTATTTTGTGGAAAAAAATACAGAATTTTTCATGGCTTTTTTGATAGATAGCAAGTGGTATCAGAATGAAAAATCTGTATTTTTTTACAGAAATACAGAAATTTTTCTGTTTCTTTTGATAAATTGCAAGAGTTATCACAATTAAATGTCTGTATTATTTTTACAGAAATAAAGCAATTTTTCTGTTTGTTTTGATATATTGCAAAAGTTATCATAATTAAATATCTGTATTTTTTGGAGAGAAATATAGAAATTTTTATAGATTTTTTGATAGATAGCACGTAGTATCAGAATGAAAAATCTGTATTTTTTTTTACAGAAATACAGAAATTTTTCTTGATTTTTTGATAGATAGCAAGTAGGTATAAAAATGATATATCTGTATTTTTTTCAGAAATACAGAGGTTTTTCTAGATTTTTTGATAGATATCAAGTGGTATCAGAATTTAATATAACTGTATTTTTTTTTTACATAATATAGAGTTTTTTCTGTTTATTTTGATATATTGCAAGAGTTATCATAATTAAATGTCTGTATTATTTTTACAGAAGTACAGACATTTTTCTGTTTATTTTGATAGATTGCAAGAGTAATTATAATCAAATATCTGTATATTTTGGCAGAAATACAAAAAATGTTGTTTATTTTTATAGATTGCAAGAGTTATCCTAATTAAATATCTGTATTTTTTGGAGAAAAATATAGAAATTTTTATAGATTTTTTGATAGATAGCAAATGGTATCAGAATTAAATATCTTTATTTTTTTAGAGAAATGCAGAATTTTTCATGGCTTTTTTGAAAGATAGCAAGCAGTATCAGAATGAAAAATCTGTATTTTTTTTACAGAAATACAGATTTTTTTCTTGATTTTTTGATTGATAGCAAGTGATATCAGAATTAAATGTCTGTATTTTTTTTTCAGAAGTACAGACATTTCTCTGTTTATTTTGATAGATTGCAAGTGAAATTATAATTAAATATCTGTATTTTTGGAGAGAAATACAGAAAAATTTCTGTTTATTTTGATAGATTGCAAGAATTATCATAATTAAATATCTGTATTTTTTGGAGAAAAATACCGAAATTTTTATAGCTTTTTGATAGATAGTAAGTGGTATCAGAATTAAATATCTGCATTTTTTTACAGAAATACAGAAATTGTTTTGGATATTTTGATAGATAGCAAGTTTTATCAGAATGATATATATATATATATATATATTTTTTTTTACAGAAATACAGATTTTTTTTCTGGACATTTTGATAGGTAGCAAGTGGAATCAGAAAAAAAAATCTGTATCTTTTTTTACAGAAATACAGAAATGTTTCTGTTTATTTTGATAGATTGCAAGAGTTATCAGAATGAAATATCTGTATTTTTTGGAGAAAAATATAGAAAGTTTTATAGATTTTTTGATAGATAGCAAGTGGTATCAGAATTAAATATCTTTATTTTTTTTAGAGAAATACAGAGATTTTCTGAATGGTTTGATAGATAGCAAGTGATATCAGAATTGAATATATCCGTTTATTTTTACAGAAATACAGCAATTTTTCTGTTTATTTTGATAGATTGCAAGAGTAATTATAATATAATATCTGTATTTTCTGGGGAGAAATACAGAAAATTTTCTGTTTATTTTGATAGATTGCAAGAGTTATCATAATTGAATATCTGAATTTTTTGGAGAAAAATATAGAAATTTTTATAGATTTTTTGATAGATAGCAAGTGGTATCCGAATTAAATATCTTTATTTTTTTTAGAGAAATACAGAATTTTTCGTGGCTTTTTTGATAGATAGCAAGAGGTATCAGAATGAAAAATCTTTATTTTTTTTACAGAAATACAGACATTTTTCTTGATGTTTTGATAGATAGCAAGTAGGTATCAGAATGAAATGTCAGTATTTTTTTTAGAAAGACAGAAATGTTTCTGAATTTTTTGATATATAGCAAGTGGTATAAGAATTGAATATATCTGTATTTTTTTTACAGAAATACAGAGTTTTTCTGTTTATTTTGATACATTGCAAGAGTTATCATAATTAAATATCTGTATTATTTTTACAGAAGTACAGACATTTTTCTGTTAATTTTGATAAATTGCAAGAGTAATTATAATTAAATATCT
>NC_092861.1:4688535-4690682 GCF_032062135.1 Pyxicephalus adspersus | reverse complement strand
CTGGGAACAATTATTTTTTTCAGAGAAGCAAAATATGATTTCATTAAAAATAAGTGCTTTGTGATTTGATGTATTTTCAGCATGATTCCATTTCATGAAGATCACCAACAGAACACAGAAAATATTTACATGGGATAAAAAAAATCTCAATAGGTCCAAGGAGACCTTGTCACTGGACCATTCATTTTACACTATTCATTTACCATATATTATGTATACTATATACCTGTAAATCCTTTTCTGTGTAGACCTTTGAAACATCCATTGGCTGTCTCTGGGTGCCACCATCTTGGGTGTAACGTCAGCATCCCCACCATACTCAAAACTGTTATCCAGTTTAGCTTTAAGCTGGGTCGCCATGCACAGCATGTACATGAGCTCACGCTTGTGTGTACATGAGCACTACCCCTCATATGTACATGCTGGTAATTCGAGTGATGTTCATTAAAACTTTTGAGACATGGAGGCACCTAATCAACTTCCCATCATCGGTCAATTACTCTCTATTTCTAAAATATTGGGAATTTGAATCAGCCCTGGGGCACATATTACATCTTACTTAGGTTCTGCAAATAATATGGGCTTTCCCAATTTCCCTCCACTGCAGAGTAAGTGCTTTTGTGGGAAAAGTATAGGCCTTTTCATTGTTGACCACCTTAGGAAAATATTAGTTATCTGGATTGGGTAGAGGATACAAAATGAGATTCTTTCCTTTAAAGATATGTTAAGACCATCCCCTTAAAGTGAATTAGAACAAGACTTAAAGGCAAGGAAAAAGTTTGGGGTTTTGTCTGGCAACAAAAATGCTCTTCTAGAAATTTTTTTAGCTACATACAATTTCACAATGCGTTGATGCTTATAACAAAAACACCAAATATCGTGCATAAATAGGATCCAGATTGAGTACTACCCATGTGACTTCTATCAAAATTTCATAACATTCTTATTCTAAGAGAGAAGGGGAAGAGGATAAGCAATGTTATTGTGATAGTTCTTACGTTCCAATGCATTTCGCCCTTTAGGCTTCCCCAGGGGATAGTGAGAACCCGTCTACTACCTAAGCAGTTCTAGTATTGGACTTGAAATGGACATTGAAATGGACCACTTTGCATCTCGCAGAACCTCTCACATTCACCTCCTTTGCCTCTTGTGATTTCATGACCTGAAGCCCAGGTCGCCGCTCCTCCCATTCAGCTGCTCAGCCCTGACACGCACACCTCCACTAGCTGGAAGCCCACTTGGCCATGACTCCCAAGATCCAGTGACATTCACAGGCCCCCCAAACCCTTTCCCAGCACACTAAACTGTGGCACCAATCCCAAACCAATTAAAAAAACCAACCTACCCCTCCGAAATCAGTGCAACAGCTTTCTAAATCCTTGCACAAACCCCTTCATGCTCCCCTACCAGTCAATATCCAAAGAGCCAGCTATCCTCATTTGTATAAACATACTTCCTCCTAGCCTCAACTCCAGCACCTTTCCAACCCCCCTTCCCCCCGCCACCCAAATCAGCAAACACATCGCTCAGCTCCTTCCCCCATAACCTAGCTCTTTCCTTAGTCCTCACTTTATCAGGGTGCCCGTGTCACCCTGTCACCCTGCACCTACTTTCTCTCTCTTTGTTCCGCTCCAGGCCTATCTTTACTACTCTGGAGCATCCTCCATATTCACTAAATTTGTCACCTTGGGAATTTTTTCTTTTTCCAAAATTCAAATTGGTGTTTAAAGTGACACACTTTGAGTCAATAGATGCAGGTAAGAAAAAAACATCAGATATGTTGAAAAAGCTGACAGAAACTGGTTTGCTTCTTTGCAATGGAAAACAAGACTTCTTGAATGCTTAACTGCAAATAGAGAGAATATTGCTAGGGACAAGCATTGCAATTTTCAAGTAAATAAAAGTTAGTTTTCACTCGTAATTTATTAGACAGACCTCGTATTATGAGGCCTTTAGAAACAGCAATAATTATCTGTTATATGAATGCTGAACTTAATATGTCTGGTAGACCACCAATAGTGGCCAATGAGTAGCAATATATTTAAATCATTTAAATTCCAGATTCTTAATCAAGAGATCTATTATATTGTTTTCTCAGTTTATCCTTCACTTCACTATTATTCAGACTATAAATGAGGGGGTTCAAC
>NC_092861.1:4686206-4687445 GCF_032062135.1 Pyxicephalus adspersus | reverse complement strand
CTGATCTAAAACCTTTTTCTGGGCCAGATTTTGAAAATTTTGAATTAGGTCATTGAGACTAGAAATTAGCTAAATTGAGTAAATGCTAATTGAACAGGAAAAATGTTTAGTTCTATTAAACCTGAATCCAAACATAAACCCTAGTCACCATTATAAATCAAGTCCAGCTCATGGTGACTACCAGCAGGTTAGTGTTAGACCCTAAACCTGTCCTAGCCAAAACTGAATTACCCATCAAACCTTAAGTCATAAAAACCAAACAATTGATTGGAAATACATTGGCTGGAGAGTCACTAATATGCAGAAATTCTAAAAGGTAAAAAAAAGTATTCATTTGAATTCAACAGTATAACAAAGTGATAAAGATTAAAATGCAGAAACTATAAATTAGAGAATATTGCTTGTACAAGAACATTCTAATGCTTCAAAACTGAGAACATTTCATTAGAACGTTGTGTAGGTTTATTATAAAAATTAAAAGAGCTGAAAAGAAGTGTTGTGGTTCTTCCAGCCTTCCCTTCATTAAATCTGCCCTCCACTCTTTCTTTTATTAATCCTGTCCTCTAGCCCCACTTTCAATAGGTCTGCCTTCCAGCCTTTCCTTCAATAAATCTGCTCTCCAGCCTTTTATCAATTCTTTCCTCTCGCCTCCTCCTCATTAAATCTACCAGCTTTCCCTTCTCTTCAGTCTTCCACAGTTATACAAGCTCCTCTGCTGGAATGAAATTACTTTGATTTCACTGCATACTGAATATTACAAATTAATGTAGAAGCCTATGCAAGTCAGATAAAGCCGGCCTCATTTTCTGAATGAAGGACATCAATCATCATTAGTGTTGTTATTCGAATTCGGTTCGTCCTAATGTTCGACCCGAATATGGCCATTCGAATTCGGGTTGACCCAACCCGAATTGTGTTGGATTCGACGCCCCGAATTCAGCTCTTCCACAATGCCTAGGGACCTCCCCCATAATGCCTAGGGCCCTCCAATAACAGCCGAGATGCTCTCCTCCATGTTTGTTGTTTCAGGCAGCCGATTGGCTGGCTGTCACTGCATGCCACAAAGGCAGCCATTGGCCTATATAAGGCCAGGGCGTGCCCGCATTTACCACTCCTGACAGCAATTTGCCAGCATCACAACCTCTCTGTGCTGCTTGGCTTGCTTTGTCAAAGTAAAAAAAAGTGCTTTACTTAGACTGTGTCACACTCACACTATTAGTCAGATAGATTGTTGGATTG
>NC_092861.1:4675778-4685315 GCF_032062135.1 Pyxicephalus adspersus | reverse complement strand
GGCAGGGTCCACTCGCTGACTGCGTACACAGTATCACACTTGTACTAAGAGACAGACACACAGGTGCAGTGTATACTGTCGTATATAGTTTGTATACTGTGCTGCATATTACAAGCGTTACCACTGAAGGAAAGTGCTGCATACAACACACACAGCGCACTTGCATTTTTGGTGTTAACCCCCCCTAATAAAAAAATCTGCTTACTGTAAAAATTTACATATACATATAGCATATTAGCTCCAAAGTATTTTGCAGAGTGTCAAGCCACACAAACAATTGTACTATGTCTAGCCAAAGAGGAAGGGGCAGCTTTGGCAGGGGGGACAAGCCAAGCAGTATGAGTTTGATTTTAGCTGCAGACTCGGCTCCAAAAGGCTGCTGCTTCCTTTCGGCACATACAGGGAAACTGTCTCTTCTGATGATGATGATGTCCTTGATCCAACATGCGGCGAACAAGGAGATCATCATAGGCAGGAAGAAGAGGAGGAGGAAGAAGGAGGAGGAGGTTGCAGAGAACCCTCAAAGGGGGAGAGGGAGGAAGAGGGTAAAAGCTGCCCATACTCTGCAGTCTTCACGTACCAGTGAGGCAAGTCATAGTCGTCCATCGTTGGAAGCTGTTGGGAGCTATGCCTCAACAACCGCGGACCGCCACCACGAGCACCAGCTCCAGAGCACCTTTCGGCCCAGTTAGATGTTCACCCGTGTGGGCATTTTTTAATATCCATAGTGATGACAACACTATGGTCATCTGCAAACTGTGTGCTCAACACTTGAAACAAGGCAAAAACCCAAACAAACTTGGAACAAATTGCATGAGCACACATTTAAAAAGCCACCACCGGGTAACCTGGCGGGAACACCTGGTCAAAGTGCAGAACTCTGTGTGATCACCTCCACCCAAGAAGCAAGCTCAACCTTCTAGCTCTTCCTCCACTGCCTTTCCTCCTTCTGCCACCAAAGTTACCTTGCAGCATTGCTAAGCAGTCAAGACCAGGCATCATTGCCATCCCCCACAATTTCTACCCCACCGTCCAATTTTTCTGTGGTTAGCATTTGCAGCATCCAACCTTCCATCCCCCAGATGCTGGAGTGCAAGAGGAAATATGGCCCAAATGACCCAAAACAAAGCTAATAAATGCGGCAATTGCACAGCTGATTGCGTTAGAGCTCCCCCCTTACCGGCTGGTGGACTCCAATGTGTTCTGTTACGCATTCCTCTGCGCCAACCCACAGTACGTTATGCCCAAGCAACAGTATTTTGCAGAAAAATGTTTTCCTGCTTTGCATGAACACATGCAGAGCAACGTGTCCATAGCCCTGCAGCACCCTGCAGTTTCTGGCAAGGTGCACCTGACAACCGACAGTTGGTCGAGCAAGCGTGGAGTGGGAAGATATATTTCCTATACAGCTCAGTGGGTAACCTTGGTGGCAGCAGGGGAAGATGCAGCTGCAGCAAGGCCTGTATACCTACCTCCGCCCAGAGCACATCGTTATGAAATCTCCTCCTCAACCTCCATTTCCACCTACTCCTTTGACTCTTTTGCCTCAACCTCTTCCTCCAGGGACACTTTGCCGTAGAGACCCAGCACCTCCCATTCGGCAGCATCTGTTCACCGCCAGCAACAAACTGCAGTTTGCTATTTCAGTGCACAATTCAGACGTTTCTTGCGGGAGGACATATGGCTAACTCCCGACAGACTCCATCCAGGCAAGGTCGTGTTTGACAACGGGGCCAATCTGCTGGCAGCCCTGCGTTGTGGGAAACTCACACACGAACCTTGCCTGGCTCATGTCATGAACCTGATAGTACAGCACTTCCATAGGAATTACCCAGGTCTCCAGCCCCTATTGCTGAAGGCCAGAAAGTTGTCAGCTCATTTCCGCCAGTCCTGCACAGCCTGATTGGTGGATTTACAGCGAAATCTCAACCTGCCAGTGCACCGGTTAAATTGTGATGTGGCCACACGTTGGAATTCCACCTTTTACATGCTGCAGCGGCTGGCTGAACAACAGAAAGCGGTGGTGGATTACATGGCAGAGTCTGTTCGTTTCAGACGTATACCTACACTAACTTTCTTCAGCCTTGCGGAGTGGCTGCAAAATGAGGACTTGTGCACTGTACTGTCACCTTTTGAAGTGGCCACCAGGATGATCAACAGAGATCAGGCCTGTGTCATTGACACCATCCCCAACATATGCCTGCTGGAAAAGATGATGGTGGATCTCAGACATGACACAAAGCGGACGCTGCAGCAAGAGATGACGTTTCAAACATCATCTCGGACATGCGTGCATACTAGGCATAGTGCACCACAAATCCAGGAAGAGGAGGAGGTGGACGAGGATGAGGAGGACATTCCAGGCATGGTAGAAGGGGAGGAAGGGGCAGAGGAGGATATTGAGGGTACATTGCATCCATCCACCCAAACACAAGGCGGCATGTTCCGTGGATTCCAAGACCAGATGGAGGAGGAGAAGTGTGATGACCCTGTGCTGCTGTTCGACCCACAGGAAGGTGGGTCCAGAAATACCTCAGCTGTGGGTAGTTTGAGCCACATGACAGTCTTCATGCAGGAGTGCTTAGCCAAAGATCCACGCATACATCACATAAAAACAAAGACTGCCGACTATTGGATTGCTACATTACTGGATCCACGTCACAAGCCTGAGATACAACAACTCATCTTGCCCCAATACAGGGGACCTAAAATGCAGCACTACCATGAAGTGCTTGTAAGGGACTTGATCAGCCTTTCCGGCTGCCAGCAGCAGCAGCAGGGATCCCTATGGTAGTTCCACCAGCCATGAGAGCCAAACAACTGCTTTAAGTGGCATGGGTGGCAGCAGCAGTAGAGGTCGTCAAAGCCAAACTATGAAGGCTTTTTTTCAGCGGAAGCAAGCTGCCAGTCACGCAGCAATTGCAAATGACACTCAGCAGCGCTACTGAGTCATGGTGCAGGAATACTTGAGCTCTACATGGGACATCTGCAACCTGCAAAGCCAGGACCCACTAGGCTACTGGGTATCCAAGCTTGAGCAGTGGCCGGAGCTGGCAGAACATGCCATTAAGATCCTTGCCTGCCCAGCAGCAAGTGTGTTATCTGAAAGAGCGGTTTTCAGAGCGGTTATCTGAAACAAGCAGGTTTGGCTCTCCGCAGAAAATGTCGAGCGAATCACTTTTATTAAAATAAATAGGGCTTGTATCGGTAATGACTTTAACAGAGTCTGCTGATTAGTCGTCAACTGATGCACGGCCTGCTGACACCTTGATGGGAAGAGCACGTTCACAGCCTTCGGCATCTCCTTCTACTCCTCCCCCTAGTGGCCCTTTATATCTATATTAGTCTACTCAGTCTCTGAGGCCTATAACATGCAATGTAGCTATGTAACTGGCTAATTTTTTTTACATAGGACCTCCCTCAGGGCCCTCTGCCTCTATATACTTTGAGGTGTATATCACTTGTAACGGAGCTGTGATTCATAATTAAATATCTGTATTTTTTGGGGAGAAATACAGAAAATTTTACGGCTTTTTTGATAGATAGCAAGTGTTATCAGAATTAAATATCTGTATTTTTTTAACAGAAATACAGATTTTTTTGTGAACATTTTAATTTTAGGAATTTTTAGTAGATAGCAAGTGGTATCTGAATGAAATATCTGTTTTGTTTTCAGAAATCCAGAAATGTTTCTGTATTATTTTGATAGATAGCAAGTGGATTCAAAATGAAATATCTGTATTTTTTTATTTTGATAGATTGCAAGAGTTATCATAATTGAATGTCTGCATTATTTTTACAGAAGTACAGACATGCTTCTGTTTATTTTGATAGATTGCAAGTGTAATCATAACTAAATATCTGTATTTTTTTTACAGAGATACAGAAATATTTCTGTTTATTTTGATAGATTGCAAGAGTTATCATAATTAAATATTTGTACTTTTTGTAGAGAAATACATACATGTTTATGGCTTTTTTGATAGATTGCAAGTGGTATCAGAATTAAATATCTGTATTTTTTTTTTAGCAAAATACAGAATTTTTTCTGTTTATTGTGATAGATTGCAAGAGTTATTATAATTAAATATCTGTATTTTTTGAGAGAAATACAGACATTTTTATGGCTTTTTTGATTTTTTTTTTACAGAAATACTGATATTTTATAATTAAATGTCTACATTATTTTTACAGAAGTACACACATTTTTCTGTTTATTTTGATAGATTGCAAGTGTATTTAAGTGTACTTGCTAGATATCCACAAATGATAAAAAAATGTATGTATTTCTGATCTATGCTGATTCCACCAAGCCTGTTCCCTTTTATGTGGTTTCACTAGATATCCATCGATTCATGTCTCAAATAGCTACAGCTACTACACTGTCCATAAAGGTGATGGCCTCAACCTCTAATGCAGTCCTTGCTCCGTCTCAGAGGCCACCGCCTCCTCATCCCGCTGTAACTGATGCTGCCGCCTGCCCAGTACCCGACTCCCGATGCCAGATACTAATGCCATCCACACGTCTTCTGGGAGCCCACCCCCTCCTCCTACTGCTGTTACTGCTTCTGCCTGCCCACCCAGCTTTAGATGCTGCCACTTACAATTGCTGTCCACACTCCGTCTCGGGGCCTAACGCCTCCTCCTCATGCTTTTACTGCAGCTGCCTGCCCAGTACCCAGTACCCAGCTGTAGATGCCAGTTAACAATGCTGTCCAGGCTGCATTTTACAAAGTAACAGCTAGCAGATAGCAAAAGGCAGTCCCCTATACAGCAATGTCTCCAGTAGCTACAGCTTCTACACTGTCCATATAGGTGATGGCCTAATGCTGTCCCTGCTCCGTCTCAGGGCCCACTGCCTCCTCCTCCCAGTACCCAGCTAGATGCCAGTTTGCAATGCCATCCACACTTCTCAGGGCCCGCCGCCTCCTCCTTCTGCTGTTACTGATGCTGCCGCCTGCCCAGTACCCAACTCTAGATGCCAGATACTAATCCCCTCCACACTTGGTCTCAGAGCCCGCCGCCTCCTTCTCCTGCTGTTACTGATGCTATCTGCCCAGGTACCCAACTCTAAATGCCAATTACAAATGTCATCCACACTCCGTCTCAGGGCCTAACCCATCCTCCTCATGCTGTTACTGCTGCTGCCTGCCCAGTACCCAGTTCCCAGCTGTAGAAGCCAGTTGACAATACTGTCCATGCTGCATTTTACAAAGTTACAGCTAGAAGATAGGAAAAGACAGTCCCCTACACAGCAATGTCTCCAGTAGCTACAGCTTCTACACTGCCCATATAGGTGATAGCCTCAACCACTAATACCATCTTTGCTCTGTGTCAGGACCCACCACCTCCTCCTCCCAGTACCCAGCTCTAGATGCCAGTTAACAATGCCATCCACACTTTTCAAGGCCCATTGCCTACTCTTCCTGCTCTTACTGCTGCCACATGACCACTGCCCGGTACCCAGGTCTAGATGCCAGACTAGACTCAAGCTCAACAGGGACTTCTTCCCCCGATAATTCTGGCAAGCCCATTCCCTTTAATGTGCTTTCACGAGATAGCAGGCCCTGAGAGAGATGGCGTGTGAAACGCATTTGTAACTGGCATCTAGAGCTGGGTGTAGTGCATCTTTAATGACACCCCAAAGTGTGTAATGTAAGTGTGTAATTTGAAATTTGTGATTGAATGTAGAAGGCCACGTCTTCTGGTTCATCCATCGGTACCACGGTTTATCGGACTGAATTTCCGTGTATGTTAACCTGGAACTGGGAAGTGGGACAGCAGTCACTCTGTATATGTTGGGGGGATGAGATGGGGGACACCGGTATGTGTAACGGTAACCGACAGGTCCTGGATGACCACATTGAGCCATGAAGTTATTCAGCTCAGCAGACATCACGAGACTTCTCCACAAGTATATGGCCGTGCTGGGAGGCTCCATTCAAAGATCTGTCAACAAAGATCTTGTGAAAATACTACAGAATGATGAGTTTTGGACTGAGAACCAGCTGAAAGGGAAGGGTGAGATGTAATTTGCAAAGGATATGTTGGGGGATCTCTGGGTGAACTGCACAATGGCATAATTTACCGTGAAGTGCGTCATTACAGAACTGACCTCCACCTTGTGCGGGTCTGTTTCCTGATCTGTGTCTCTTCGGAGTACATAGAGAGCGTGCTGGCCGACTTTGAACATGGACCTCAGCCCGACATTCTCATCATCTCATCAACACGTGTATATAGGATGTTATCAGGTATCATGAGCAATCACTGCAAATCTACAAAACCAACCTGGACCACCTGTTTATTCGGCTCACCGAGGTGCTAAGCCCCAAATATCTGGTGATATGCAACATGGCCATGCCTGTTGGATTCAAAGCTGATGAAGTTCTAGAGTACCCAATTCCTAATGTGCGCTGGAACATCATATAAGGGAATTTCTACAGCGTCAGATTTGCACCAATTTGCTGTGATTGACATAAACTTCCACGTCTGCTTCGAGCTGTGCTCTAGAGTTAAAGATGCAACCCACTGGAATGTGCTGGCTCCTCAGACATATACCTGCATCCTGATGGCTCATATTGAACAAGCCTGGGGCATCCAGCAGGAACAGCAGGAAGAGGAGGCAGTGGGCTCTGAGACAGATCGTCGACAGCATTGGTAATTGGCATCTAGAGCTGGGTACTGGGCAGGCGGCAGCAGTACCAGCAGGGCGGTGGGCCCTGAGACAGAGCAAGGATGGCATTAGAGGTTGAGGCCATCACCTATATGGACAGTGTAGAAGCTATAGCTATTGGAGACATAAATGGATGAATGAGATTCTAGTTACCGATGCGGTCCCCGCTCCGTCTCATTGCCCACCACCTCCTCCTCCGGCTGCTGCCTCCTGTCATTTGTAACTTATAACAGAGCTGTGTAACTGGCTAATTTTTTGACTGAAAGACCACCCTCAGAGACCTCTGCCTGTACTCTGAAGCCTGTGTATGGCTTGTAACGAAGCGGTGAAACCTGGTGGCTAATTTTTGGACCAAAGGAACCCCCTCATGGCCCTCTCTACTCAGAAGCCGGTAAAATTCTGGCATGTTCCCTTGACCGACCCATAAAATGGCCGTGACAGCAACATAAAAAAGTCTTCCCTACTTTTTATTTTTTTACTTGTACAGTGTTGTGCAGAGCTGGTGGAGTCTTGACATTTTTTTAAAGGCATTTATAGGCTGTAGAAGTTCTACACAGTCCCGAAAAACAACCTGAATTTTTCCCCCATTGACATTAATGGAGTTCAAATTCGAGTTTCGTTCACCTGAATTTTTTTGCTCTATTTGACCGAATAGCTGTCGAATCGAATAGTGAGCTTTTCGACCAACACTAATCATTATCCTTGGATGTCCCTGGTCACACCCCTTGCAATTATTAGATTTCATCTTTTCAATCAGCATAGGTGAAATCATTGCTTCCTTCCCCTCCCAGCAGCCATGAGCAAAGTGATAATATAACTGGGTCTAACACCAGTTCTGTAATGAGAACCTTAAGGTTTCTTTAAAACTGTCATAAACAAGTTGATGAGATTTATTGGTTCCCAATAAAAAAGGCAGTAATCAGGGCTTATTGATCATTGGTTCAATGGTTGGTGGTCTTTATGGTGCAGAACTCCCCTTCACATCACCAAATATTTGGACTACTCATAGTGGCTGTCCAAAAAAGATAATTTTGGTGAACTTAAGTAAAGAATGGTAAATAGAATTTAATGTAATGGCAAAAAAAGACTGCAGCCAAGAGCTTAGAAGAACTCAATTTCCATTAGATTAAAATACAATGGGTTGCACATGCAGTAAAGGATGTCAGGAAATGCAGAGTATCCTGGCACCCCCCTGGGGCTCAGCTACATCATTCTGGCCTGGCCACTGAAGATAGATCTAGAACCCAGAAGAAGACCATGTGAGAATGGCAGCATTCACAACAGAGCCAGGGCAGGTAAGTGCAATTACAAAAATAATGATCAAGCAAGTAGTTTTTTCTCCTATTAAAGGAATATCTTCTGGCCTTTCTACATTAAAGGACTGGCCTGGCTGCAATTTTTTAGTCCAAACAAACTAACATGGCTTGAATAATATCATAAATGAACATAGGAAAATACATAAACACAGAATTTCTGTAAAAAAAGAATTGTGTTTGAAATATAATAAAAGTTTGATTTTGTGTCTCTAGGGTTTAGATGTATGGAATTTGTTGTAGCATGCCATTGTCATTTTTATTTCATCCATGGAAGACAAATATTGTTAGATCAAGACCATACAACAGGAGATAGAGCACTCTTACACATCTTTTTAGAGAGAGTTCACTGACTTATTAAATTTATACTGATCCGCCTCTACCTTTTGAGCCAGGTTTTTTTGATTGGTTTTTTTTGGGCAGTATTTTTTCTTCTGCGGATTATTTGACAGTTCATATTGTAGAATAGCTATTGAGCATTTTCTCCCCCTTCTATCTACATTTCTCTTATTTTATTTTTTTTATTTTTTTCTTACCTCCAATTTTTTTTGTTCTGTTGAACTGTTTTGTTTTGTTATATTTGGTTATTGTATACTTTGTTCTCTTGTTACAATTTTTTTTGTATTGTTTTATTGGATTTTGCTAATAAACTTTAATTTAAAAAAAATCATGGCCATACCTAGAGGCATGGGAACAAAGCAGATACATACTTAATGGGTAAACCAGCATCAGTTAGCAAGATGTGGTAAGAAGAAGAGAGCAATGAGGAGTGGCTGGTGGTCCGTCAAAGTGAATACACAGAAAGTTTTAAGTAAGATAAAAAGGTTAGGAAGTAGCAAGAAGTAAGATACTGGTGAAGGTACAAAAACATGGAATAAATAGTAACTTCAAGGAACAGCTGATAGAGTTACATAGTTAGTCAGGTTGAAAAAAGATACCAAATTTAACCACTAAGGAAATAAATATACAACTAATCAGCTTATTAAGATAAAACCCTATAGACATAGCTGATACAGAGAAAGGCAAAATAAATGATAAGGCTCAGTTCAACAGGGGAAAAATTCTTCCCAATTTTGTAACATAGGATGTTTCCTGGATTAACAGACAGTTTTCTTTACTTTAAAGCTTTATTACCCAATTATAATCTGTACTTCTAGAAATCATCCAGCTTTTTCTTAAAGCACTCAATGGAACTTTCTGAAACTACTTCCTGAGAAAGTCTTTTCCACATTTTCACAAACCTTACTGTGTATAATCCCTTCCTTAACTTCTTTTTCTCCAGAAGCAAAGAACGCCCCTGCCTTGTGCTTTGCAATACCCTTTCTGTAGGAAGTCAAGAATCATTGACACAGACTTAAAGCAGAGGAATATCCAAAATTGCAGGTGGCTCCAAAAAATCATCCCCTGGCAAATACAGAGAAGCTTCTTTTTGGGTTTGGACCTTGACCTTTATTTTTTAAAAAGTGTGTACATAAAAAATGATAAATAAAAAATAACCAAACTTCTGTAATATAGTTACTTTCCACCTTCAGGACTCTCACCTTAGTGGCC